>NC_143012.1:228880171-229055797 GCF_055824585.1 Amblyomma mixtum | reverse complement strand
AGTCGTTCCAGCGACCGCAAAGAGCAAGAGAGAGCTAGAAGGATTTCTCGACAGCGTCCAAACATGGGACAGCAAACTGGACTCAGCCTCCGAGAGATCGGAAGAGGAAACCTTTACAGCCATCCTTTTCCTGCTCGATAAGCTTTGCGACACAGAAACAGAGGACAGAGGTCGTGCCGTCCGATTTATTCGCGAGCAGTTGAAGTTGCTCCTAGTGAACAAGATTCGGAGGCGTTATTCAGCTGAATTTATGGTGTTTTGCTGCCTTTTATTCACAATTTCGCCCCATGCCTACAAATACATGCGCAGCTACGGGAACGTCATCTTGCCACACCCAATGACAATTAGCTCTATATGCTCATCCTACGGCATGAACCCTCTGCTAGAACACGATGATTCTGCGTTCCTGAAATACATGGCCACACGGATTTCCGACTTGGATCACTACCAACGCACTGTCACCCTGATGGTAGATGAAATCCATATTAAACCTTTCTTTGATTATAAAGGCGGTGGTATAACTGGCGCCGCCCACAATTCGGCTGAAGCTGCTAACAGTGCCCTGGTTTTTATGGTGCAGAGCCTAACATGCAAATTCAAAGAAGTGGCCCACATAGTGCCCGTACGTGGCGCCGATGGTGACTTCTTGCATAGATTGCTGAAGCGCATCATATGTGGACTTGAGAACATCGGTTATAAAATAATATGTGTCGTAACCGCCAACAACAAGGTTAACGGGAAGGCAATGGAAAATTTCAGGAACTCTGCCCCTTGCCTAGGCAGCGATCATCCGACTTTTCTTTACCCGCATCCATGCTCAGCCGAGAGGCCACTGTTCTTCATTATCGACACTGTGCACTTGCTAAAATGCATCCGAAACAACTGGATTCGGCAACGCAATGACCAACACTGCTTCTCATTCCCGGAATTCGATGAAGGGATGTTGCAAGAACGGCGCATGCTCTCTGCATCTTTCGACACCTTAAGGGACGTCTACAACATCGAGCTCGGCCAGCTCCTTAGGCATGCGTATACGCTGTCCAGAAAAGGCCTTTTTCCCTCTGATGTCGAGAAACAAAATGTGAAGCTTGCTTTGCAAGTATTTAATGACACCCTGCCCCCGGCCCTCCGAGTCATTTCAGAGAAACATACTTTGAACCACATTGAAGGGACCGCCAGTTTCATAGAAATAATTGTGAAGTGGTGGAAGATTGTAAACGTCAAAACTCCGTTCAAAGGCACTAGACTAAGGGATCCGTTTCAAGGGCCAGTGTTTTCTATGGACGGTGCAAAGATAGTTTTTCTTTCCAACCTGCTCAACTGGTTGGACGAATGGAAAGAAAAAAACAGAACATTACAACTCCGGTAAGCTTACCAAAGAAACTCACGGAGCCCTTCATCAGACTACCTACGGCCTCATCGAACTTTCCAGGTACTGCCTTGATGAGCTCAAACTCTCTTATGTACTGCTCGGGAAAATACAGACGGATGGCCTGGAGGACCGCTTTGGGAAGTACAGGCAGCTTGCAGGTGCTCAATATCATGTGTCCATTCGGCAAGTGTACGAATGCGAAAACAAGCTCCGCCTTCAGAACACTTTGCCTCTCGTGGCCACAAGATCTAGAGACTGCACCGACGAGGACCAGCAGTGGGATGGACTTCTTAAGGAAAATGAAAGATCGCGGCCTAACTGCAATGTGGTAGTCTCTGAACAGACACTGACCAAAATCAAAGACCTCATTCCAGTATTGGTGTACGTCGCAGGATATGCCGTTTACGCCACGCTAAAAAAGCTCAAGTGTGAGAGTTGCCGGGCCGCCTTGACTGTGGACAAGGAATTAACAGTCGGCGTGGAGGAAAAGCACTATCAACTTATTAGAGAGATGGATCGAGGCGGTCTGGTACATCCAGCGATGTTTGTGGTTAATGCTGTTGCCCACAACTACGCAGTAGTTGAGCAGCTGTCAAAGAACAGCGACTTCCTCAGTATGCCATGCCAGCGCAAAGTGGTCACAGACCTGACGGTGGAGCTCCTCACGAGCGAAGACAGCCAAGATTTCGACACCTGTGACAGCGGACACACTAGTGAACTGGTACTGAAGCACGTGCTATGGTGCAGCACCAATATCCTGCTAAAAAATTTTTGCTGCAGGTTATATGACAAGATTGCTGATGCCAGTACCAAATCTAAGGAGAGAAAACTGAAGACACTAAGTAACAAGTAGGTGGGCGGGCCCCATAATGAAATAAAATTTCGTACTTGGATTACTCAAACTGTGTTTTGTGTTATAAATTATCGCTGCTTAAACAGCCGCAAAAACCAACTCCAAAAACAAAGGCGTCTGATCAGGCACATCAACCTTAAAACGCCCAAAGAAACCTCAACAAAGCCTTCGCAGTCATTGGCTCGTAGCGGTGTTAATCGTAGTAGCTATCACGAAAGGCAATAATGTGTTCAGATGTCTTGCGCAGATATGGGTGCAAATTAGTGTGCGCTTTCACATCTTACAGAATTGGACTTACGAGACCCGCTCAGGTCATCCTTCCCGCTCGCATACCAGCGACGCGTCGCGCACCCCGCCTCCACCTCGTGACGTCACGGAGGGAGCACTACGGCCTTCAAAGTCTAGTGGGTGTTGTTTAGCACCACCAGTGGTACAGAAGAGAGAAAGAAGGATTGCGAGGAGGGAGACGGGAAAAGGTAGGGTTTTAGGTGAGCAAACACGTTCTCCGGAAAATTCGTTTCTCGCATGAAGATTTTGCTCTTCTCTGTTTTATGCGGCTTAGATTATTCCCTTGTTGCATATCAGATTTATTAAGACCAGAGTTGCGGTTCTCTCACTCTCGTCAAAAGCCATTTATGAGCATAGGTTCTAGAACGCAGCAAGAATAACTTAAAAGCAGCGAATCATTTCTTCGCAACCTTTTGTCATATTTTCGTAAATTTTTTACTGATGGAAACACCTGTGCATGCCCTCTGAGATGTTTTTCTACAGAAGCATTGTTTTCAATACTCCTTTTTAATATTTTTTTCACCACCAAATCAGGCTTTAACCTTGAGGAATGACTCAACTATGCATCGCAGTGCTGAACAATGAAGACAACGGCGCCTGTCTTGTCCTCTTCTCTGCTGTTTTCGTTGCTTAGCACATTGATGTATAGTTCGCTCCAACTAGCCCAACTTTGCGCTATTCTATTTTGTATAACTCTAGAAAAGACAGCGCAAGGCCAAACGAGAAAGCGGAATGGAAAACAACAATGCGCCACAACACTGAGCTTTGGCCGTGTTCCATCGGTCTGTTTCGAAACCATGCTGCGTCAGTGCGCTTTACTGCACAATTAATAATTCCGCTGTCACGTCACTTAATCACGAACTTATTCGAAGCACCGAGCTAGCCTAATTAAACCGATATTTTCGGGAAGGAAGTCCTTGACAATATTTCGCTGCCATGCTCGACTCTGGAGCTGTATTTACCAGATGCCAAGATTGAGCGAGATGGATATATAGTTTCTTGCGACAATTTCAAATGAGCCTCCGATCTTAATAAATATGCTCAGCTGGCAGCCCGCCCCGCGGCCGAAAGACTGATCGTCATTAATTTTTTCCTTTATTTTTTCTAGTATCTGGATATGTCCGTCCGAAGTTTGTGACCGATACTACTCAAGAACGCAGCAGCGAATGCCCCCCAAATAAAGCACATGAAATCAGCAGTGGCTAGAAGGTAGCGTTGAGAAATGTGGTGAAAATGGGGTTCCTGGAATGTTTCCTAGAAGGATTCCTAGAAGGTGAATCATGTGTTTTGTAACAATGGAATGCAATGGTGCCCAGGCAAGCCCGAACAAAAGTCAGGTTTCTCAGGAAGGAAGAAAGTCAATGCTGTGTGCACTTGACTCATAGCACTCAAGAAACCAGGGGCTATCCTGCCAAAGTGCCCCTTCCAGGAAATGGCCTGGGACGACTGTCAGGCTTGCAAGGTCATCTGCTAGCGTGACAGTGCAGGAAGCGGCTTACCATAGAGGGCCATGGTAGAGAGAGGGTGCGGTAGATGGTCCTTGGCGATCACAAAATGAACAAGGGAGGGGAAAACCTCAGGTTGCTAGAGCCAACGTTTCGACAAGGGGACTTGTCTTCGTCTGGGCAAAGCGTTCATCATCGGCAGGGATTATATAGGGCCTTCGCTCCGAGGAGGAAGGCCCCGGGGGTGGGGAAGGAAAGTGGTGTGGGAGGGGATGCGTGTCAGGAAGGGGAGGGAGGTGAATCATCATTCGCTAGGCTGCAATAGTGCAACAACCTATATCCGGGGGTATGCAATGAACAAAAGGCTTTGAAGGGGCTGCGACGGGGGAGGCGCTGGGTGAACCTGCAA
This sequence comes from Amblyomma mixtum, assembly GCF_055824585.1. Lineage (NCBI taxonomy): Eukaryota > Metazoa > Arthropoda > Arachnida > Ixodida > Ixodidae > Amblyomma > Amblyomma mixtum. The sequence continues at coordinate 229,051,430 of NC_143012.1, read as the reverse complement.
AACTCAGATAAAAGGATTAGTCAGCGTGGTACAGGGAAATGAGAACAAGGGAAAAAAAAAGGGGGGGGGGGGGGGGGGGGCTGGCACTGGAAGGAGAAAGGAAGGGGGCATTTCCAAGGAAGGACGAGGCAGGGGGGGGGGGGGGGAATTGGCTCGTGTTCAGAGAAAGCCAAAAAGTGGGGGCGGAGGGGGTAACAGGAGTGTCATGGTTTCCGAGAACTGGTAGCAGGGGATTAGGAGAAAAAAAAAAGGAAAAAAAAAGGTGAACAAAGGAAGAGGGTGACAAGGCCGGAAATGGGGTGGAAGATATGACTTGGGAAGGGTGCAAGGAGCGACAATATACTTATGTGAGGTTCTAGGAAATAGTCTGACCACGTGCAAGACATTTGTTAATTTGTTTGTTTGTTAAATGCAAGACATTTGTTAATCTTGAAAAATTTAGCGCGACACACAAGGACCGAAAGAGTAGACGACACGAGCGCTGACTAACAACTGGAAGTTTATTCGAAAACACGTAGATGTTTTCGAATAAACATCAAGATGTATGTTAACCAACTCGCCCAGTCTGCAGTATTGTTAAATTACATTTGTTAAATTAACAAATGTCTTGCACGTGGTCAGACTATTTCCTAGAACCTCACATAAGTATATTGTCGCTCCTTGCACCCTTCCCAAGTCATATCTTCCACCCCATTTCCGGCCTTGTCACCCTCTTCCTTTGTTCACCTTTTTTTTTTCCTTTTTTTTCTTTTTTTTTTCTCCTAAACCCCTGCTACCAGTTCTCGGAAACCATGACACTCCTGTTACCCCCCCTGCCTCGTCCTTCCTTGGAAATGCCCCCCTTCCTTTCTCCTTCCAGTGCCAGCCCCCCCCCCCCCCCCTTTTTTTTTTCCCTTGTTCTCATTTCCCTGTACCACGCTGACTAATCCTTTTATCTGAGTTTTGCAGGTTCACCCAGCGTCTCCCCCGTCGCAGCCCCTTCAAAGCCTTTTGTTCATTGCATACCCCCCGGATATAGGTTGTTGCACTATTGCAGCCTAGCGAATGATGATTCACCTCCCTCCCCTTCCTGACACGCATCCCCTCCCACACCACTTTCCTTCCCCACCCCCGGGGCCTTCCTCCTCGGAGCGAAGGCCCTATATAATCCCTGCCGATGATGAACGCTTTGCCCAGACGAAGACAAGTCCCCTTGTCGAAACGTTGGCTCTAGCAACCTGAGGTTTTCCCCTCCCTTGTTCATTTTGTGATTACCATAGAGGGGTGCGTCTTCCTGACCATAGGAGGAAGTGGTGATTCATTTAAACAACCACTCTCTGCTTTGTCGCACTAGCCGGGTCCTGAAAATCGGCTGACACCAGTACCTGGAAGGCGGTCCATTTTACGGGGAAAATATGCAGCGTTGTAATTTCTATCCAACTATAGGTATAGGAAAGGTGCGGCTTTGGGTGCACATTTCTGGGTCTTGAAGAGAGAAAATAGCTCAGGATAAATATCTGCCTTTCTTGGAAGTGATTCTGGGAGTTCTTTCGTTTGGTTTTCTTTTGGTATTTTGGTGCCTTGGTCTCCTCATGCCCAGCAACGAAAAACTTACTCACTGTCGCTGCACTGTGCAAACACTGGGAACCTTTTTCCGTCATCACATTCGTAACGTTCACTGCAGGGCCACGGAAGCTGGAGTAGTTAAGAAGCCGAGAAGAGGGCTGTCTTTCTTTCTTTGAATGTGATATTAAACGTTGCTTCCCGTTTTTCTCTCTTTCCTTTGACTCAATCCGCAGAATTACAGGAGTTGCAGTAAATCTCATCAAAACACTTCTGTCAGTTTTCCTTACCTTTATGCCTAGCAAGGAGTGCTTCTACGTTGTCAATAAATAGACGGCTGTCACTCGGGAAATAGCGTCGAACTTTGTATTCGGTGTGCCGTACTTCATCATCGCACTGGTGTGGCGTTTCTTTTCATAGTGTCGCAAATAAATCGCTCTAGGCTCAGCTTTCGCAACTTACCGAGCTTAACCAAGCTAAGCCTCTGCCAAATTTTTTTCTCGTCGTCATGGGTTCCTATAAACTTTCACGCTGCATGAAAATGTGGCTCCGATTAAATACAAATAATCAGCACTAGGTTCGGTTTGGGTTGATTTGGTTTATTAGTATTTAACATGCCAAAGCGACTCAGCCTATGAGGCACGCCGCAGTGAAGAACTGCGGTAAGTTCGACCACCTGGGACCACCTTATCCTATAATAGCTTAAAGTTGCCTATTTCACTTCCACCCCGACATACTTAATTGATATCCTCTCCCTGACTGTGCAGGTCACGGTTTCCTCATCAACCTGATATCGCAGCAACCGCTGGACGACATCGGCCGGTACCTACCGGAGGACGTGCTGATCCTGGCCTTTGCCGTGATCCGCCAAACCCTCACCGCTGCGACCAAGGTGGTCGTGCTCGTGGTCCCGGCACCGGGGCTGCGGTGCCAGAGTTTTATCTCGCTTACGTACTGCCGCCTCATCGAGGGCGACCTGTTGTAGGCGAGCCTCAGCGATGTTTCGTCGCTTTTGACGGTGGCTGTGCCGCCCGCCATGTGAACCTGCGTACACTGAGCGGCTAGCCTGGACATCGAAGCATACGTTACGCTCTCGATCGGCTACGTAACAGAGGAGGCCACGCGCGGGGATGCCTGACCACTGCCGCCATGGTTAAAGCAAGTGACAGCAGCCTCCATCAATCTCCGCAGAGTGCTTTGTCTCCGTTCGACAGCGCGTCTTTGTATTCGAAGCGTGGGCGTTCTTGTTTTGACACTCTTACGAATAACCTGGCTAGAACTGTATTTTCTGTCAGGGTTTGGCAAATTATCATCAGAAGTAAAGCCGGTTCTTATACACTTCAGTACCCTGCCGCATTTTCTTGTCCATGCGGAGTAGAATGAGTCTTGCACCATCCCTCCTCCATGGGCTTTTTTTTTTATCATGGCATCGGAAATTTCTTTTTGGAGAATGTATCCTTTTAGGTCAGGCGTCTAATATAAACGAATTGAGATTGCCGCTATGCCAGTTACAAGCAGGCGTTGCTGACATCTTTTCAACCTTCGTTTTTATTATTACTCTTTTCTAATTACCCACACTCTTTAGTACTCGCACTTAATCAATTGAGGCCGCGCGATGGGCTACCAGACACGTAAGGTCTCCTTTCAGCCAAGTGGAACGAATGTGCCTCCGAGGTCTAGTGGACGCGTGTGTTGTTTGTAACTTAAGGGTTATTGTTTCTTTTTTATTATTTTAATTTTCTTAGTTATGTCCCGTATATGTTCCTACATGGAATGAGTAGGCAAGGCAAAGGAAAATTCGGGGCTCGTTATGATATACGTGAAGGATTCCTACAGTCACTGAATTCATAGAGCATAGGGGATTTTCTTTTATCTGTAGTGTTCGCCAGGAGTCGACTATTAATATAGTTTCGTGTCCGGTGCATAGGGGGCTAAATTCAGAGGTAGTGGGTTCGCAGCCTACCAGCGCCGTGGTGCTTTTTCTTATCTTTTCTAATCAATTATCTTTAAATAATTACGCTGTTAATCTCTAATTTTTGAACACAACAAAATACCCTAGGCTCCTTGGTTTTGGTGACTATTGGCTTCTGTGACGTTCTGCGCACAGTAATAGGCTATTTAGTAATGCGACTAAAACGTCATTAATTGCAACTTAACAAATGATTTACTCATTTTTATTGCACAACTCAAAGTGTGCTTTCACGACCCTCAGAAGCTGTAGAGATTTTTTTCAACTCGCCAAGGATGACGGACTATACGCTGTACGGCAGCTTAATGCTACAGCGTAAAAAATGGCCTATGTGAAGTTCTCAATAAGATAACTCACCTCGAGCAAGGAAAATACTACTATTGTTATATAACATATATGAAGCTCTAAAAGTTAGGCGCTGCTCTGAGAAGTTAAGCCTATGTAGTAGAGTTGTACTCCCGTGTACCGTATTTTCGCCGTCCTTTTTCTGCACGCAGAACAACAACTTCACACCCTATCGGGTTTTTTTTTGTTTCTTGCCTCCTACAGAGTTGTTGAAGTAATCGTTCTATTTGTTTTTTAGGTTTTTCACTAACCGGAGTCATAGGTGCAATGCGTGTTTTTAGCCTCAAAAACACGGAGAATAAGATTAATTCCTGTGCTTGTTGGGATCTAAATTTTCTAGTTTTCTGAATTGCTCCGAAGCGATTCAATTCCACTTTCTCTGAAATTTATTTGCCCTTCAAGCGGATCTTGTTGCACATACGGATTGCACATATCGAAAAACGGTACTGACGGTGGTTGTACTTAACAATATACACGACGCTCCACAGCGGCGTCTTCCAATGCATGTTTCCTCTGTCTATAAAGGTTTGTTTTTCTCGTCGGCCTTCGGTTCCTGCAAACGTTCACGCTGCATCAAAATGTGGCAACGATTAAAGGCTAACAATGATCACTAGGTTCGGTTTGGTTTGGTTTAATCGGGTACAACGTTCCAAAACGACTCAGGTTATGAGGGACGCCGTATTGAAGGACTCCGGACATTTTGGCCACCTGGGATTCTTTAACGTGCACTGACATCGCACAGTACACGGGCCTCTAAAATTTCGCCTCCATCGAAATTCAGCCGCAGCGGCCGGAGTCGAACCCGCGTATTCCGGGACAGCAGTCGAGTGCCGTAAGAACTGAGCCACGGCGGCGGGTAGCACTAGGCTCATTCTGCGAATGTTGTGGGAGCATACTGATACCTCTTTGAAAACCAGATTCTCGCCAAGCTGGTTACCGTCGTAACTCAGCGTGAGGTGAACGGATTGACATCCGACACCATCGCTTGAACAGCGCGCTTTCTCAAATCCAAAGTATGGTGCGCTCGTGTCGGATTTGGACAGTATCACAGAAGCGACACCTATTTACTGCTTTGACGCTTAGAGACAACCTTTCCTGAATCAAGAAGTCCGGAAAAATGGCCTCACATCTTGAAGCCAGAGGAGATTAACCTTCTATAGGAGGTATTCACTGAGGCTGCGCTACCAGACGGCGCGAGCGTCGTCGCGGCAGGCGCGCTATGTTTGCGGTCGTTTCAGGCCAGCTCGCGCAGTGTCACGGTGCGCCGTGAGGTACCCGGCCTGAACTGTTAGTGATCCGTAACATATTTGTACGTTGTTGAATACGTCAGCGACCACTTATTTTTGTGGAGCGCGTATTGTGCATGAAGCTTGCAGCAGAATTCTTCTGCGCCGTGTTATAACCGAGCTGCCTCAACTCGGCAGCAAAACTGGCGTATTGTGCATGAAGCTTGCAGCAGAATTCTTCTGCGCCGTGTTATAACCGAGCTGCCTCAACTCGGCAGCAAAACTGGCATATTGTGCATGAAGCTTGCAGCAGAATTCTTCTGCGCCGTGTTATAACCGAGCTGCCTCAACTCGGCAGCAAAACTGGCGTATTGTGCATGAAGCTTGCAGCAGAATTCTTCTGCGCCGTGTTATAACCGAGCTGCCTCAACTCGGCAGCAAAACTGGCGTATTGTGCATGAAGCTTGCAGCAGAATTCTTCTGCGCTGTGTTATAACCGAGCTGCCTCAACTCGGCAGCAAAACTGGCGTATTGTGCATGAAGCTTGCAGCAGAATTCTTCTGCGCCGTGTTATAACCGAGCTGCCTCAACTCGGCAGCAAAACTGGCATATTGTGCATGAAGCTTGCAGCAGAATTCTTCTGCGCCGTGTTATAACCGAGCTGCCTCAACTCGGCAGCAAAACTGGCGTATTGTGCATGAAGCTTGCAGCAGAATTCTTCTGCGCCGTGTTATAACCGAGCTGCCTCAACTCGGCAGCAAAACTGGCGTATTGTGCATGAAGCTTGCAGCAGAATTCTTCTGCGCCGTGTTATAACCGAGCTGCCTCAACTCGGCAGCAAAACTGGCGTATTGTGCATGAAGCTTGCAGCAGAATTCTTCTGCGCCGTGTTATAACCGAGCTGCCTCAACGCGGCAGCAAAACTGGCGTATTGTGCATGAAGCTTGCAGCAGAATTCTGCGCCGTGTTATAACCGAGCTGCCTCAACTCGGCAGCAAAACTGGCGTATTGTGCATGAAGCTTGCAGCAGAATTCTTCTGCGCCGTGTTATAACCGAGCTGCCTCAACTCGTCAGCAAAACTGGCGTATTGTGCATGAAGCTTGCAGCAGAATTCTTCTGCGCCGTGTTATAACCGAGCTGCCTCAACTCGGCAGCAAAACTGGCTGGCTGCGCTGCACGCAAGAACGTACACGACTTGCAGCTTTTAATATCAGTTGATAACTGTCAGCTAGTCATGCAGGGCACATCGTGGATAAACAGCACGATTGATTACCGAAATTCCAGAACTGCCACCGCAGAAATAGATAAATCAAGCGCCTAGCTGTAGTCCGCGAACTGCTGACGCTTCTCAGACGTACGGTCTTTAAGCAGAAAGGCAAAGCGTCATAGCTGCCTTATTTACCTGACAGAACGGCCAAACAAATACTGCCATGCGCTCGCAGCACGAACGGCAGACACAGCGAGAATGTTTTGCAGTTTTGATTGTAGCTACGTAGCGCTGCTTCGTATGTACAAGACCGTTTTCGCGGCAACGCAGTGTGCAGCCATTCCGCTAGATTCAGTTGTAACACGTCACTTTCAGCAGGTAGAGATGACAAGTTAAGCTACAGCTAAGTGAACAGACCCTTCGAATTACTCACCTCTTCAAAAACGGCACTTCGGCCGTCGGCACCGCGGACGTCGGCACCGCGGACGTCGGCACCGCGGACGTCGGCACCCACAGCACGGTGCTTGGACTCACCCGCTTGTCAAGTAATTGCACCCTCTCATAAGTTTATATCCTTTAATTCCTTGGCCTGCCAGCAAACTTAAGCCGTGCACAAGGTGGGCTTCGATACCGGTGAATTCAACGCGCGGCAGCAGTCTTGTATACGTCGCACACCATGCCGGTGCCTCCGCATTCCTACGGGGGTCGACCTTTTCACAAAGTAGAACCTTCTGAGCGTGCCCGCTCTTTTCTGCTTCGCACAGTTCACGGAATATTCACTCAGTCACGCGGCGGCACGGGTCGGACAGAAATTACGTGCGGCGAGACGCGAAATACACTCACATTTCACCCATCACCAGCTATTCAAACGCTGCGGCTGGCTGCGGCGGCCGCGCGCGCGACCACCAACATGGCGAATGCCGCGCCGGCCGCTAGCGCCCCTTGCGGATGACGTCATGTGAATACCTCCTATTGATTCCAGTCTCAGTGCTAGCGAGAAGATCCAAATCCAACCCCCAGCCAGCGCCCCCCCCCCCCCACCCCCCCGCCAGCCAGCCCCCGTTTTCTATGTTGGAATCGAGATTTATTGAGCTTCATCATTTTTAGTTAAGAAGGTATTTACATGTAGAAAAAAAACTAAGTTTCTTTTGATCTGAAGTCTGCCTTGTTATCTGTCGTAGCTCATGCCAAAATTCCAATTGCTTAGCAGAGGGACCAAAGAGTGCGCATTCAATAGTTTTTACCTCCTACATCTTTGTGGTCTTTACTGGGCGCTCCTTTGAAGGGTGGATAATCGGAGTGTTTCAAGTGAGCTTATTTTTTCACAACGTTTCATAGGCCTTTTATCGTTCTAGAAAATGCCCTATATAGCATATCCTCATCAGTTTGCGTTGCCCAACGCCGGATCATTCAGATAACGATGAAAGTGTCTGGTCAGAAAAGAGCGGTAATGATGGTAGACGACTCAACATTAATTGCAAACCTAAATACGCATTTGTTGCTGGTGAGTTTATGTCGTTCTACATCGCATGCACTTTGATAACTTCTACCTATGCATATAGGACATATACACTACTTCGCAATTAACATCTGGATGGGCAGCTTATCAAGTGCGCCCGTGAAGATAGGCACCCAGCCCCGCAGCACCATGGCCTTGTTGAAGACGAGGTTCGGGGTCGCGGCTCGACGGATCCACGGTCTGCACGACGCCCGTTCCCACCTCCAGGCCAATGACAGGAGTGCCGCAGAGCGACAGAGTTGGAAGGTGGCAAATAAGGCTGAGTATATTTACATAATTACATGAGTGAAGATCGGAAAGTGCTCTTCGACGGCATTCGTTGCGAGTTTTATACCATCCTTCTTCCCTAGCTTCCCTAGGATTATGACGTCAACTCCAGGGCAGGTGAGGCCGGAAACTTACTCGCGCGCACACACTTCCACTCCCGCACCTGTGGACACGTCACACGTTGAGCCGGGGAGAAAAGGATGCCCTCGAGGTAAAGTTGAGGTGAAGTTCTCGGACGCGACGAATGTTCCCCCGGGCTGTTGACACCTGTCCGTCGGAAGACATCAGTCACGAAGGGTCGGAATGCGAGACCGTCAAAAGGGCGGAAGTGGGCCTTTGTCCTTTGGGGACGTTCTTGAAGGTTGCGGAAGTCCCCCGCCAGCCCGCCGCGGTGCTCGGTACGCAGAAGAGCCACGGTGACGAGGGCCCTTGACATGCCCTTGACATGTTTACTGCGTAATGGGAGAGGCAGTACGTGTCCACCTGGGCGCTTTGTGTCCAGCTGTTCTTTTGGATTCTGCCCGGAGACGCAGAACAGTACGTTGCCCTTGCCTCGTGGTGAATCCGGAACGACTTGAGGCAAGCGTCGCTGAGTTGCCAGGGGTTTCTCGGAACCGTCCAGGCGACACGTGGGTGCTGGTTTCTTCCTGCTAACGCCGATCTTAACAGCCTGTAGGGAATCTCAAACGTTTTAGAAAGTGCAACTTAAGCACTTATATTAGTCATGAAGCAGCGTCGCTTGTAGGGATGTGCACTCAGTAGCGCCAGCCAGTAAGTCCAAGCGCTTAACTCAAGGCTGATAACAGCATTTGCTGGAGAAAATATTATAACAACGCTGCACACATTTCCTTATTTTAATGCGCTTATATTTTTGGCGGCTTTGAGCGATTTAAGTCATCTGCGCGGGCTTAAATCGCTCCAGAAAATACGTTCCTTGGGTCGGACTTTGACCTGAAACATTTTTCGTGGGAGCATGTACGGAATCTGATAGCCATGGTGAGTTTTTTTTTAATATTGTATTATTTATAGTGAAACAGTGTTCTATGTACATGAAAAAGGTTCGAATCATCGCAAATCAAAACAGTGCAGAATAGTACACATCTAAACAATCAAACCATGACGAATGCCATGTTACTTGGTCTATAGAGGTCACCGTAATGTGTGTAGGTAGGCAGTAGTTGTGGTAGCGGACATTCCGTGATGTATTCCCTGGCGTGAGAGTACAACAGTTGGATGAAATACACAAACTACGCCTCCATAGACGTCGGGAAAAGCTATAGCTTTCATGCTTATTAAACCTTCGCGCGTCGCCCAGTTGCACTGGCCTCGCGGAAAACACAAACAAGAGAAAATTGCCAGTACCGGCATCCGATAGCGCATGACGATAACATGTCGCTGAGGCGGTGTTGACTCAATTGCTTTCGCACGTCCTACTCGGTTTAGGTACATTAAAAGATTACCACTTTTTATCTCTGTCATTACCAGACAGTGTGTTCACAAGCAGCAGGTAATTTTGAGGATATTTGCAATAGATGTACGGGGAATAAAATTTTAGACTATTTCACTGTCCACAAGAAAATATTTTTTTTTTCATTCGTGTCACTAATATTAACACCGGCACGCAAGGTGGGGAGCAAGCGACCCGCAAAACCTTGTTACTGAGCAGGTATGCCGTGCATCTCTGCATGCTGAAAGTGACATCTGCCGTCCGTGCATGACAGTATTTGCTGTGTGAAGCTTCAGCAGTTCGCGAACTACAGCCGCTCGAAATGTGAATTTCAGTGATGGCAGGTTTAGAATTTGGGTAATTAATCGTGTGCTGTTTAGCCACCAACTTTCCGTTATTTGAATTAAGTTCCCGCTTAATTAAGTATTGCTTAATTTCTAGGCGACTAAAAATAAAAGGCGCTCAATGTGTTTTGGTCTTCCAGAATGCAACATTAGGATGCGCACATCTCGCGGCATTCCACGTTTCCTAAATGTCACATGTCCAGAAGGAATTGCGCAACATTCAATTCTACTCCGCAGGGACATAATGAAAACGCCAAAACAGGAAGTTAAGTGTCTATGGGATATTGGTTTATTGTAAAAGTGAAAAACATTGCTCAAGATACAGAACTGGGAGAGGCTCATTAAAAGCCTAATTAAAGGCGTATGGACAAATGTGCACGACAGTGACTCGCAAGATGTGCCTCCGAGAGAGCGTATGAGGACGGCCCCGGTTCCGAATCGGAGGACGGCGCTCATCGTCAGGTACTTGCGCGCCGCGTCTTCCCTGCTCCCGAAGGCACTCAGCGCATTGTGGGCATCCGTATCCCGGCTGGCTGCGCGGTGGGGGCTTCTGGAAGCAGCCGGGACAAGGTCCGTTACCCAACACGAGAAGATGTGTAGGCCCGCCACGATTAAGTCGCCCACGACGGCGATGTTCGTAGCCCAGAAGATAGAAGCGTACAGCTGTGCCATTGCCGGGAACAGCGGCTCCGTCGCTCCGAGTGCCATGGCTGAACCAGTCACGAGCAAACCCGAAGGGAACACGGTCACCGGAAAGGCGCGGGCTTCCGCTATGTCCAACGGCCCCTCCGCACTCGGGTTCAGGCGGATGTTGCAACCTGCGCAGGCAGAAAAAAGCTATCAGCACTTACGAAAAACTTTTGCGCAAATGAAAGGCTTGTACGAAGTGACTTTACAAGGGACATTAGCAATCTCAAAGCTGTCCTCAAGAAGCAGTATACGGGGAGTTCGCAAACGCTACAGAGGCTCCGAAATAACGGCACAGATCAGACGAGTGACGATATTAGGAGCCGAAAATTTGAGCAAATTTGTAAACCAAACTTCAAAATATTACATAAAGGAGGGAATTCAAAATGTCTAGAAATAAAAATAACGCATTCCAGAGAACAGCCAAAATTTGCCGAGAAAAGAAAGTTGAGCAGAATCTTACTCTTCACGGTCCCCAGGTGAACCAGCATGACGATTAGAAGCAGCGCTGCTGTCTTCATATCCGCTCTGCATCGTCGAGAACATGACAGCTACCTGATCGAGAAGTGTTTTTTGACGACAGGAGTGGCTCCTTATATAGGTCTCTCGTCGCTCCAAAAGTTGCTTACTTTCCCCCCTAGTGGCTGTTTTTGTGGAAAGGATAATCTGGCTGGCCACACCCACAGCGCCTTCTCTCTCTTCCACGTAAAGTCAAGCTTTAGAGCAATTCTTTGGGAGGGAATGGGGAGAGGGGGAGGAGAGTGTTTTTCTAGTAATCCAGCAGTCTTTCAGGTCCACCCCACACTGCAAGAAGGCCCACCTGGCTTACCTCACTCAACTAACGCTTTGGCACCACCAGTGCTACAGAAGGGGGCTAGAAGGACTACGAGCAGGTAGAGGGGAAATGGTAGCCTTGCTGGTGAGGAAACACGTTCTCCGGAAAATTCGTTTCTTATATGGAGATATTCCTCTTCTCAATTGGTTGCTATTTATATATTCATTAAGAGCAGAGTTGCGGTTCTTTAAACGTGGTTAATATGTAAGCGATTTATCAGCATAAGTTCTAAAACGAAAAAAATAACTTAATAACTGGGATTCCCTTCTTCCTAACCTTTTGTGATATGTTCAAAAATTCTTTGCTACTGGAAACCCCAATGCACGTCCTCTGAGAAATTTTGTACGGAAACGTTGTTTTCATTTCTCCTTTTCAATAATTTATTCACGTCAAAATCTGGCGTTCAGCTGAGAGCTTGACTCTACTATACATCGTATCGCTAAACAACAAAGGCAACAGCGCCTCTCTTGTCGTCTTCTCTGTTGTCTTTGTTCATTAGTGCTATGATGTATTCAAGTAACACTTGTTGCTGGGCTAGTCGGTGCAATATTCTTCGTACAAAAGTTAGCGCAAAACACAAGAAAGGTGGACAGGACAGCGCGTTGTCCTGTTCACCTTTCTTGTGGGTGTCTTGTGTTTTGCGCTAACTTTTGTACGAAGCTATGATGTATATTTCGCTCCATCAAGCCCAACTTTCCGCTGTTCTAATTTGCATGACTACGAATGCCAGCGCAAGGACAAACGAGAGAGCGGAAGTGAAAAGAAAAATGCGCCACAACACTGCGCTTTGGCCCTGTGCCATCGCGCTATTTGGAAACCACGCTGCCTCAGTGCGCTTCAGTGCACAATGAACATTTCCGCTTTCACGTAACTTATGGTGCGTTCACACTGGCCCAAAAATCCGGCGAGCGAAGCGGATTCGCTTGCCGCAAGAACTAGGACCTGTTACAATCGGCTGACGCCCGGGCGAGGCGGAACCGCCGCGCCGCCGCTCGCGGTGTACACAGAGGCTCGCGCATCGAGGTACCTTACCTACACAGATATAGTGAGAAAACGGCATAAATTTATGCTGTCTAAGTACGATTAGCGTACGCATGTTTACGTACGCTAAACGAAAGCGTTCCCCCACTTCTAGTTTAGCGTATGCTAGAACAGACGCAAAAATAAACATAGCCGATAGTGGCGCCATCTGGCCGTCGACGGGAACCATATATAAAAAATAAGACGCATTTATCACTTATGCGTTTTCTTATTTTTCGAGATGAGACGAGGCGAAAGACCGGTGCCCCATTTATGGCCAGTGAACGCAGTGAAAAAGGCAGCAACAACAAGAATTCAGTCCAAAGCGACGGGATACGGCTTCGAAGGGCGCCATGTTTGTCGCCGCGCGGCGGAAATCGTTCTGGACCGATCCGCCTCGCCGCAGGCGGAATCCGCTTCGCGCGCCGGATTTTTGGGCAAGTGTGAACGCGCCTTTACTCACGAACTTTTTCGACGCACCGCGCCAGCCGAGTTCAGCTGGGATTTTTTGGGAGGGAAGTCCCTGACATTGTTTCGCTGTCTTGCTCGACTGTGGAGCTGTTTTGACCTGATGCCGAAGCTGGAAACAATTTCAAATGAGCTTCCGAGCTTAATAAATACTCGCAGCTTGAAGGTCGCAGCTTTAATACTCGCAGCAGCCGCTATGTGGCACAATGACTGGGCGTTAATCTTTTTTTCTTGTATTTTTTCTAAACCCTTGACGTTTCAGTGCGAAGCTTTTGGGCCGATACTACTTAAGAACACAGCAGCGAATGCCCCTGAAATCCGTCACATGAAGTCGCCAGTGGTTGGGAGGTCCCATTGAAAAATGTGAAAATGAGGTTCCTAGAAGATAGGTCCTGTGCTTGGTGACAATGGCATGCAATGGTGCTTAGTCAAGCCCGAAACGAGTTGAAAGTCACGGTTCTGAGAAAGGAAGGAAGTCAACGCTGTGTGCACTTGGCCGATAAAACTCTAGAATGCAGGCGCTTTCTCCACTCAAAGAACCCCCTTCCTGGAAATGGCGTGGGACGATTCTCAGGCTTGCTAGCGTAACAATGCAGGGAGCGGCCTACCATGGAGTGAGAAGATGGGGGTCCCTCCCCGTCCATAGAGAAAATGGGATAATTATGTTGTGCTACCACTCCCTGCTTTGTCACAGTAGCAGGGTCGTGAAAATCGGCCGACACCATTACCTGGAATTCGGTCGTATCTGCAGCGTTCTTAAGCCTTCGCAAATATAGGCATAGGTAAGAGGGGGCTTTGTGGGCACATTTCCTGGTCTTGTAGAGATAAAGGGATAAATATCTGTCGGTCTTGGAAGTGATTCTCGGAGTTTTTTCGACTCGTTTTTGTTTAGCAGTTGTGGTGCTTGTGCTTCGTCATGCAGAGCAGCGAAAAACTCACTTAGGGATGCTGCAGTGTGGAAAAATGGAGAACATATTTGCGTCTTCACTTCCTTAACGATCGCTGCACGGCCATGGAAGCTGGAACAGTCAAGCATCCAAAAAGAAGGGTTTCTTTCATTCGAATATGACATTAAACTTTGCTTCCCGTTTTTAAGCGTTTCCTCCGACTCAATCCGCACATTTACAGGAGTCGCTCAGGAGACAGCGCCGAGCTTCGTATTCGGCGTACCATACTTTTTCATTGCACAAGTAAGGTGTACCTTTTCATGCTGTCGCAAATAAATTGCTCCATGGCTTAGCCTGCTTTCACGAGAATAATTGGCGTCGCCAGTATGACGGTTCAATCGGGGACTGATCACGCCCCTATAAATGTTGTAGAATCCATCTTGCCTGAGATAGGTACATCTGCAGGTATCCTCTTGCTGTTACTTTCCAGTGGCCCAGGAAATCATGACTAACTAAAAACAATGATTCTAGAACACCAAGCCAGGAGGGGCAGTGGGGCAGCCGGGTCTAACCTCTGGCGCCGTGCAGGAAACGCTTGAAGAAGAGTTTTAGAAGAGGAAGGTGGAAAGAAAAGATTGTAGAAAATTTAAAAAACATCGCAACAAATAAAATCAATGGATAAATTCGCTTATTGCATTACTTTAGAAAGAAAGAACTATGGTACATTGCTGAAGTTAGTGATGGAATCCAATGCCCTTCAAAGGGGTAGGAAACATTTTTCCGGTAAAACGTGTTCGGCGCCTATATTGCCCAGCAGTAAACGCGCGCTGTTGATACCAACACAAAGAAGGTTGCCGTGTAAGCTAACGTTAGGCACTATTTTCGTTGCATCACTGCAAAAACCAACGTGGCAGCCGCAGTTACGTGGCGCGTTCGAGATACCTATTATAATCGTCGTCTGTTCTCGGCATCTAACCGCCAGCATTAATTTACAGTTTTTTTTACTTTCCAAAAGTATCATGTGATCGATGTGGTGGTGGTGAAAAGCTTTTTGATAATCAAAGAGCGTTTGGGGGTCAGAAGACTTCTCTACATGGCCGGTATCCTCATTCCGGGGCACCGCACCACGAGGCCCCGTCTCGCGCCCGCGTTACAAGACGCCTTTGGGACTCAAGAGTGGAGCACTTGAGGAGGGCACTTTCCCATGCCCACACCACGTGAAAGATATCGCAGATCGGCTTGCAGAGCGGCAGCGCTCATCTATTTTCGGAACAAATGGTTTGGCCCTGGCAAGAAAGAGAAGAGTTCCTGTCTGCAGGCGCCGCACAGTTCGCTTCTCCGACTTGCTCAGCCCCCTTGCAGGTGCCGGGTAGAGGCGGTGGGTGTCGCAGTAATGAAAAAAGATTTCGCTGAACCGCAGAAGCGGTTTATGAGCTTCTGAGCTAGGCTGAGGACCCCGGTGTGTGAGAGCTCGGGTGGCCGCATCAGTGGCCTCATTTCCTCGTAGACTCTGGTGGCCAGGAGCTCTGACTACTTTTTGTGCGAGTTGGATCGGCGGAAGCCGGCTTTAGAATTTGGGATGCAAAAGGTGATATTTTCCCTGCTAGATATTGTTCACAGGCCCGGCGAGAGTCTGTGATAACCGTTCTCGATTTTGGATCGGTGGCAGCGAGAGCTAGTGCGACGTCCTCCGCTCGCGTTGAATTTGGGGCCCGAAAAGATAGCCCTCGACATTCATTCCGCAGTGGAAGAGGACAGCCATGTCGAATCCCGTGGGCGACTGCCCTGTGATGTCCACGCAATGGACGCCGTGTTTAGACCCATGTTGCCTCTCAAGCTTGCGATGTGAATTGGCGCTTCTCATCTGCCTTCATGTGTAGTAATGTCAGCGTTACGTGGGAGCGGAACGACCCAGAGCATATGGCGCCACAGCACCGGGATGTTCTCCATCCTCTCTGGCATGCATGTGTTTAGGATGTATAAGCTGTTGAGCAGGCAGCGCCCAGGAGCCGTCTGTGAGAGCCGCGTATATTCGTTAACGAGGTTGGCCTCACGCAACTAATAAATGGATTTTACCACCCGCAACGCCTTCTGTTTGGCGCTGGAGGTAGCCACCGCGAGGTCCAGTGCTCGCTTTGTTGCCTTCCTGATGATGAAGTCAATGCGCTCGTCTTCTTGTTTGGTGGTGCGTAGGTACGGCACCGCGTAGACAAACCGGCTGGTCACAAAGACATGGGTGAGCGGTAGCGCCTGCCTGTCACGCAGTCCACTCCGCTTGTTGGAAACGCGGTGTATCATGCGGTCTACCATTTTGCATATACGCTTGAGTTTCGCTAGAGCCCTGCCTAAACCTGTTATTGATGAACAGACCAAGGATCCGGAGCTCTGCCACTTCTCTGATTGGTCGCCCGAGAGAGAAATGTGAGGTGGCCCTGACGGATGCAAACATGGACCTTAGCTTTACCAAAAGCATATTTATATGTGTTTCAAACTGTCTCGCACAGAAAGAACCAAAGTGCACACTACAAGCACGTGTGAGCATGGACAAGAGCACATGCGAAAATAAGGCATGAACGCATGCTAGAACGAAATACCGAATGCACAACAAAAAAAGACACCTTGCGCACACCCAAAACCCCGAAAGGTTCCACTTTTATAATTCGCCTCTATGGACATCTCGTAAAGATATTGTGCATTCATAAGCAAATAAAATTGATCTCTCCTAGGGCAACATTTCTATAACTCTTCACAATCCTCCTTGTTTCCCAACGTACGAAATGAGCGCTGCATTTAGCAGGCTTTTTTTATGCCGCAGTAACTTTAAGATAAATATCAGCAGAGTATGTGCCTTTGCATAAGCATCTACAACATGCATAAAAATTTAAATTAGCAGTAGCGGCAGCTGCTGGCGTGGGCACAAATGGCCTAAGCACATACGTTCCCCCGGTCCATACTCGCCCCTAAAGGGCGCAGTGTCGACTGCTACTCACATCTATACCTTTCCAATTTTTTTTTACGGGTTGTCACATTATGTGGATAGACGGACAAAATCTCCGGACAAAGACAGTTGACAATGTAGCCATTAAATGCCTTCCGTTACTAAAAGCATAGTCCTTCAATGCTTTTATGGTCATGAAACTTCTCCGTAACGCTATGGGAGAGCTTCATATGTTGACCGCGCCTTCCACGAGGCGGCGCTACGAGTCCTGTGGGGGCAACGACGCGAGGTAGCGAGCGTCTCTACGGCCGCGAGTCTACGGGTAGAATGGGACTCCGGCAATGCGGCAGCAACTATTTTCTCTTTTCACTCTGCCTTCGTTTACAAAATAAGTACAGTGCACGTGACGTGCAAGCTTCTGATGCCGAATGAGACTTGCTGTGTGACGGGTTGCCGCTCCGGCTACGGAGGTACGCAGGAAAAGGCCTCGCTGTTCTGTCTGCCGAGCGACGCCGAGCAGCGTAAAATATAGAAGCGGGCGATAACCCCCCCCCCCCTCCCCCCCAGGAAAGCGGTGGATTTCGCTTAGACTCCAAGCATGTACGTGTCTGCGAGAGGCATTTTGCCCCACGGATTCGGTCTCACGAGTTTATGATCAACAGAGAAGCAGTATCGCAGCAATGCGCGAGAAACCGAAACACAGGCCCGGCGTCGTCCCACGGATATTCGAAGGCCTACCAGCGTACTTGGGCACGAATCTGTGACGATGTTGCATTTCAGACAGCTGTGCTCTTCAGTGTGCTGGTGGCTTTTGGTGCGAAAGCACTACTTCATGGGATGAAACCCAACCAAGAATCTTGTGGCGTCCCTGAATTTAAGGGTGCAGAAATAAAATAAATATTGCTGCGACTGGAAATTTCGTACCCTCGGCGGCGCGAACGGATCAGCTTCGCTGGCCACTGCACGAGAACAGTGTGCTATCGCAGCAGCCGATCAGTCCTCGTGTTGTTGTTGTTGCCTCAAAAACGATGACACATACCCACGGTGGGAGATTGGCCAGGGTTTCGTGCAGATCCAAACAGGAAAAAACTAAACTGTAACACACTCTCGCGCTGCGCGCATTGTACACCGTCGTCTTCATCAACGTCCACATTCGGAACGAACACACCAGACCAGCTTAACCTCGATCAGAGCTTAACTTCAGTCTAATATCGTCGCCAGACGTGCCAACGACCCAGCAAAGCAAAACCATGAGCCAAACAGCCTAAACACATGCATTCGCACGTCCTCTGGGTTTAACCACGTTGAACACCTAGCGCTTTTTATTTTTTGTACATGTTTCTCTGTTATTTCTATCATTGCTCATTCCTGGCTTATTGTGTGGCCGCTCACAGCTTGTCTCTTACTTTGGTAGCGCGAAGCGAGCACATGAGCAATATTTCCTTGCATTCGTCAGCGCCTCCGTAGTCAGAGCATGAAAAAGTGTAAATAAATGGCTTATGTAGCAAGAGTCTTCAGCAGCTGGCTTTGCCACCTCCGAAAGTGTCAGAAAAAAAAAAAATGAGAGCACCATCAAACTACCGGTGCATTCGTCGTGTGATTGCTCTTCTAGCGCGCACTCCAGTTCTTAAAATACCGCCATAACGTCATGTTTTCAGCATTATTGAGATTGCAATATTTATCACAAGGTAAACGCCAGCCCCAAGCATTCTTGTGTACTTAGATGAAAGCGAGGACTCGGCCGAGACAGGCGCAACCCAGACACATACAGATATGTGACTGATCGCTACGCTAGATCTCCAGAATAACGTTGTGGGCAAGATGCGGTAAAAATGAATGCGAAGGCTGGACCAGTGTACGAAAATCACTTTTTTTTTGTGAAAAGCAACGAGAGAAAGTAAGCGCGTTAATTGTTTGCCAGTAAACAGCCGCTAACAAGGTTTACTAGTGGCCGTCGTCGATCGTAGAGGGTTTTTAGTGTCTCGACGTTGCAGCCAAGCTTTCAGGTGATAACCGGTAAAGTAGTGTCCATCGTAAGCCCAAATACCGATCCCCAGAAAGCATAACTACCAAGCGAATATGAGCCTGTTGGCTGGAAAACAGCCGCTGCGAGCAGGGCTCGCGCAGCGACTTGTGCCCCCTCGCCGACAGCCGCGCCTCTAGCGGCGCGCGCTGTCCCTATATGAAACTTTGGCCGGAGTTTCGTGACCAGAAAAAGCATTGAAGGACTATGCTAAAAGTCTTCCGCACGGTGCATGGACATCGAAAGGTACCCAGCTAAGTTTCTGTGTTAGTTTCGTGTCCTCCGAATAGAGTACGAAAAACTCCAAAATACAGCGCTACTTCACTGCGCAAGCACGGGACCTAAAACGCAGTCCAAAAATTCAGGGGGCACTTTGACTGTCTAAAGTGGGTAGAGGCGGAAGCGTTTTCCGCACCACCTTCGCTGTTTCTGTGGCACTGGTGGCGTCACATATATTTGAGTACTAATTACTAAGGGATGGCAAATCACTAATTAATTGTTAATTACTGATCAATGCCTGAATACTAATTAACTGCTAATTAATGACGCTTAAGCTTCGCCTTTAGGAGTGGAACGCGACAGCGCGTTGTAGCGCTGCCAGGGAGTCCACGGAACGCCACCACCCGTTCGGCGCGATGCCTTGCCCTTTGAACGCAACGCTTTTTGAGGAAAGGAAATGGCGCAGTAATTCTCTGTCATCTCGGTGGACAACTGGACCGCGCCGTAGAGGAAGGGAGGTGGGAGTGAAAGAAGATAGATAAAGAGGAGCCGTAATGAAGAAAATGAAAATTGTATTTGAGGAAAGGAAATTATGCAGTAACTGTCTCACATATCTCGGTGGACACCCCTCAAAATTCAGGGGGGCACTTCTTTGATCTAAAGTGTGGTCACTGATGTGCGGTTAAGATGTTAAGCTTGAGTGAGTGAGTGAAGAAACTTTATTTCCGCCAGAAGAAGACCCGTGCCCCTCCGGGTCCGCACGCAGGCGTCCGGGGAGGGGCAGCGTCGCAGCTGGAAGACTAGCAACGGTATAGTCGCGCAGCTTCTGCTGCCAGGCGGGTAGCGTATCGTTGTATGCTAAGGTCGGCACTTCTGAGTATGGTCTCCCATTCCTCTGCATTATTGATTCTGCCATATCCTGGGGCACTGGGGCATCTCCATAGTATGTGTTCGAGTGTAGCGGTATGCCCGCAGAACTCGCACACCTCCGCATCCTCCCTCGTGTCACCTCCTGTCCAGCTCCTCCAGAGCGGGGATGCGAAGTTTCTAGCTTGGAGTCTTCTCCAGTCATAGGCCTCAGCTGAGCTAAGCGATCTATCCGGAGGAGGATAGATCCTTTTGTTCTTTTTCTGAATGTCTGTGATGCTATTAAAGGTATTGGTTTCCTCTTTAGTGCTGAATTCGTATGAGGTGTCCACGGCTCCCCGGGGTAAAGAGGAGCGGGCGAGCCTGTGGGCGGCCTCGTTTCCATCCAGACCCGAGTGGGCTGGGGTCCAGATAATTAGAATATTGTGGGCTGGGATAAAGTCTTTTAGATATTTAGCCGCCATTTCGTGGATGCGTCCCTTGCTGTAATTTCTAATTGCGGCTTTGCAGTCGCTTACTACGTATTTGGTACCTGGTTGAGTTAGAGCGATCGCTATTGCAACCTCCTCCGCCACAAGGGGTTTTAAGTCAAGGTGTCTTACAACGCGTAACGTTCTGCCTGAGTCCCCGACGGCTACGGAGACGGTGTCTCCTAGCGTGCCTACCGCGGCATCAGTGTAGGCCACGGTTCCCTGTGGCATCTTGCCTAGCTTAGCAGCCAGCTGTGCGACCCTGCTTTTCCTTCTGCCTTTGTCGTGGATGGGATGCATGTTTCTAGGTATGGGAGCGATAATAAGATGCTCTCTTATTTCTCTTCCCAGATCTGTTCTGGTGTTCACTGTGCTATCTACGGTTGCCCATTTCGCTAGCTCTAGGTATTTCCTTCCTGCGGGTGTGGATGTTAGCCTTTCGATTTGCGATGTTCTAACCGCTTCAGTCAGTTCTCTCCAATTGTTATGCAGGCCCATTTTCTCCAGTATATCTTTGGACGTGGAAATGGGCAGCCCTAGCGCTCGTTTGACACATTTTCTGATGATTGTGTCTAATGCCTTTTCTTCGGTTTTGTTTATTTTCAGGAATGGGGTTGCGTAGCATATCCTGCTAACGATGAAGGCCTGCGTGAGTCTTAGTTTGCTGGACTCTGAGAGTCCTTCCCCCCTTCTAGATACCTTTCTGAAGGCTCTGACGACAAGTTCAGCTTGCGCTTTGAGCTTGTCGAGCGTACTTTTGTTTTTCCCTTTTCTGTTAATATACATGCCTAGTATTCTTATTTCCTCGACAATTGGTATCGTTCTATTTTCAAGTGTAACCTCGATTGCCGGTATCCTTTGACGGCGCTTGCTCATTGCTACAAATAGCTCCGACTTTTGCGGAGAGCAGCTGAGACCCACGCATTTCGCATGCTCGTTAATGATATCCGCTGCCTTCTGTAGCTTTTCTTTCATTTCTGATTCGCCTCCTTTGTTTAGCCAGACATTTACATCATCTGCGTAGAGGCTGATGTTTAAGCCTTCTATCTCTCTAAGCTTGCGGGGAAGGTCCCTCATTACCAGATTAAAGAGAAATGGGGAGAGTACAGCCCCTTGTGGGGTTCCTCTGCATCCCATGGGGAACTCATCGGATGTGATGCCTTGAAAGGTAATGATAGCTGTCCTGTCCCTTAGGAACGATCGGATGTAGTTATAGGTGTTTTTTCCTACAGCTATCTCATTTAGCCCATCAAGGATGGCGTCATGGCTGACATTGTCAAAGGCTTTCTTAAGATCTATACCTAAGATCGCCTTCAGGTTGCCGAGGTCCAGCTGATCTACTATATCTCCATAGAGTCTTAGCATTGTATCTTGGGTGGTGAGCCCAGGCCTAAATCCGACCATTTCATCTGGCCAGAGGCCGTTATCCTTCATGTATTTGGTCAGTCTGGTCAGGATGACCTTCTCAAGCAGTTTCCCTACACATGGTGTTAGTGAGATCGGCCTGAGGTTCTCCAAGCTCGGAGGTTTGCCCTGCTTGTGTATAAGCGTAATCTTGGCCTTCTTCCACTCCTCGGGGACAGCGCCTGCTTTCCAAATTTATTTGAGATACCTAGTGAGGCTGTTTATTGATTCTTCATCCAGATTTCTCAACATTCTGTTTTCTACTCTGTCGAGCCCCGGGGCTGACCTTCGTTTTAGCTTCAGCAGTTCCATCCTGACCTCGGCTCTTAATATGGGGGCATCCAACTCCTCATTTGGTTGTCCCTTATAGTCGTCATATTTAGCGGCCCCAGGGGGAGCAATATACAGTGACTTGAGCGTGTCAATAAGTTGCTCATCTGTGCCATTAAACTTATACCTAGCTTTTATTTGCTCAGTTCTCATAGCCGTCTTAGATTTATTTGGGTCTATAAGAAATTTGAGCAACTGCCATGCACTAGATTTTCCCATGCTTTTCTCCATTTCCTCGCATCTATTATCCCATCTCTGAGATTCCAACTGTCGAGCATACCTTTCTAATTCTACATTGTGTCTAGCTATTTCCCTCCTTAGGTTTCTGTTCCACCTTTGGCGCTTCAGCTGGTTATTTAGCTGTTCCTTCCTTTTGTACATGCTGAAGAGCCTGCTGTCCATTCTATCTTGGGAGTCATCTACCTGAACCTCCTCAGTTGCTCTTTCTACATGCTCAAGCAGCGTTGCCGTCCAGTTCTGGATACAGGTTATGTCACTATGCTCATGTTCTTCTCTGATAGCTCTGAATTTATACCAATCCGTAAGCTTCTCTTGCCTGTAGGTTGTAGGTTTCACGCTGACTTTTCTGCTGAGCTCGAGCTCCAGCAGAAAGTGATCGCTACCCAAATCTTCCTGTCGGTTCCGCCATTTCACAATACCAGCGTTCCTACATAGCGTAAGGTCAGGAGATGTGTCCGCTGTAACGCTGTTACCAGTCCTCGTGGGACAGGAGATGTCATTGGCTATGTAGAAATTGGATGCTACTATATCATCCAGTAGGGCTTGACCCTTGGCGTTGTTGCTTACGTAACCCCATTCCTGGTGCCGGGCGTTGAAATCGCCCATTATGATCAGGGGGTTTTTCCCCGCGAGTTTAGCTGCCCTTCTGAATATGGGGCCAAATTTTACTTTCATCTTTTTTGGTGGGCTGTAAATATTTAGAATAAATATGCTACCCCTATTCTTTTTTCCAGTTAAAATTTCTACGCATACTGTCTCCGTCTCCTGGTTTCCAATGTCGTGTTGGATTACCGCGATGTTGCTTTTAACATACGTTACTACCTTGGTGTAATTGCCATCCTTAGCAGCGTACCCCTTATATCCCGATATATTCCAGTTCCCTCCCGTCTCCTGCATTGCAATTGCTAAAAGCGGGTAGTCCTGGCTGAGGATGTACTGTTGCAATAGCGATACTGTTGCAATACTGTTGCAATACTGTTGCAATACGTGACAGCGTCTTGCAACGCTGCCAAGGAGTCCATAGAACGCCATCGCCCATTCGGTTCTACGCCTCGCTCGTCGGTAAATTGGTTTTTGAGGAAAGGAAATGTATCTGGCTCTCATTTGTCGGTGGACACCTAAACCTCGCCGGAAGGGAATGGAGGAGGATGAGAGTGAGTGAAGACACCGTATTCACTAGACGCGCCTTTGTTCATTCCAAACCATCGAGCTGGCATGGCGGAGTGGATAGCGTGCTCGTCTCTCACGCCGAAGACCGGGGTTCGATTCCTGAGCTCGACCAATTTCTTAATCGCTTTTATTTATTTATATGGCCTGACTAGTAAAGCTAATTAGGCTAATTGGGTAATTAAGCTATTAACTAAGCTCAGTCACACTTACTTGGAGCATCACTATACGATCCCTTCAATTGGTTGTATGGTTACTAGCCAAAGTGCAATTGGCCCCGTTTGAAATTCGCGCACTGTGATGTCACGACCGTTTCCACCAATTGAAAAGCGTGACATTCTCTGTCGACAACTGCTGCTTACAACGATGAGACATTAAAGGCTTCCGCCTTAATACCATTCGGACATGAGCGAGTATCTCTTTTATTGCTAGTGATATGCTCGATCGCCTGCGTAAACTGAATGGACAACTTGCAAAATTGCGGGAAAGCTGACTTACAGAAGATGTTTTCCAACCAAAAACCCTCGTTCACAGACACGTTTTCGCTTCCTGCACTGCTGAATGAAGGGTTTAGCGCGAGGGGGATGAGTCAGCAGCCCTGCGCTGTGTCCTTCTTCGAAAAGGTGTGGGCTGCCCCCAAATCTGGGTGAACCTAAAGCCCCGCGGGACATTGCCAGCTTTCGAGGTAGAGTGTAAAGGAAAGTTGTGCAAAGGTTACAATGATGCATTCGCTTGACGAATACCTGTCTCCACCCCCTCCTGTCGTTAGCGCCTCGGCTCTATTGTGTCCTTTTTGAACAATTTTCCTCCCATACAGACAAAGGGACGTCTCTCCTCTCCCTTTGCGAACAAGAATGCGAGATTGCCCTCTGTGTACGGGGGTTTTCGGCTGGAAAATTGTAGAGGGCGCTCGTTATTCTCCGGATGTCGATGCAGGCACAGTCACTCTTTCTGAGGGCCTAGGGTTTAAAGATAACAATGGTCATATAAATAAATCTGCAGTGGAAGTCCCCAAAGAACCTTGTCTTGTTCAGTCTGTGGCCTTATTGTCGCTTCAAACTTACAAATTTCATCCGCCCACATAACTTTCTGTTGCACCCTGCCACAGTTAGATCTTCGGGGTTTTCCTTCTCCGCCGTTCGGCTCGCGCCGGCGAGACGCCGTGCGCGCGGTAGTGTTTTTCTTTGTTTGTTACAAAAATGCGCCGAATTTTGTGACACCTGGATAATGGTTTAGTTTGGTTTATGGGGTTTAACGTCCCAAAGCGACTAAGGCTATGAGAGACGCCGTAGTGGAGGGCTCCGGAAATTTCGACCACCTGGGGTTCTTTAACGTGCACTGACATCGCACAGCACACGGGCCTCTAGAATTTCTCCTCCAAAGAAATTCCAGCCGCCGCGGCCGGGATCGAACCCGCGTCTTTCGGGACAGCAGCCGAGCACCATAACCGCTGAGTCACCGCGGCGGCTGCACCTGGATAATAAAAAAAAAGAGAAGAACCTTGAACACACGAAATCTGGTCGGTGCTATTTAAGTAGACATTTTCTAGAAAGGTTTTGAAGTGTTTGTTCGTGAGTATTCTTGAAAGTTGATTTTTCAATGGATGTTATGCGTGCGTTATTCTATGCGTTGTTCATTCGAATTGGTGCCATATGAATTCACATTACACCTGGATAATAATGTGAATTCATATGGCACCAATTCGAATGAACAACGCATAGAATAACGCACGCATAACATCCATTGAAAAATCAACTTTCAAGAATACTCACGAACAAACACTTCAAAACCTTTCTAGAAAATGTCTACTTCAAATAGCACCGACCAGATTTCGTGTGTTTACGGTTCTTTTTTTTTTAATTCAATGATATCGAGGCTCGCCATGTGCACAGCTTAAGTTTGCCGACTGGCCAAGAAATTAAATCATACAAATCTATGAGAGGGTGCAAATGCTTGACAAGTTGGGGACTCCAAATACAGTGCTGAAGATGCCGTTTTTGGAGAGGCGAATTATTCCAAAGGCCTGTTCGTTTAGCTTGAGCTCAACTTGCGATCTGTGCGTGCTAAAAGTGACTTGTTGATAGTGAGTATAGCTGAATCACTGCACATCGCGTTGCTGCGAACCGGCCTATAGATTCCAGATCTTGTGCATTCGAAGCCAATAAAAACTGCAAAGAATTCTTGCTGGGTCTGCCATCCGTACTGAAAGTGCATGACAGTATTTGATTGACCCTCCTGTCCTGTAAGTAAGGCAGCCAAGACGCTTCGCCTTTCTGCTGAAGCACAGTCTGTGAAGCTTCAGCAGTTCGCGCACTACAGCCGCTGGAAATATGGGTTTGTGCGGCGCCAGTTTTAAGATTTGGGCAATCAATCGTAAGCTGTTTAGCCACGATGTGTCCTTCATGAGTAGCAGACAGCGGTCAACCGATATTAATAGCTGCAAGTCGTGCACGGATTGGCTACCGAGTACTAACACAAGGTGGCCGCTTAACTGCAACACTGAACAGACAGCTGGTTATATCACGGCACATAAAAAATCTGCTGCAAACTTGATGCGCACAAAGCGTTCCAGTTTTCTGTTTAGAGAAAATGTCCGCGGATGGTCGCTTTGCGTTGCTTGAAGGCAGCGCCATGACGGCGGGAAAAAGAAGTTATCAGGAGAAATAAGTTAATATGTAAGCTGCATTTTTGATTGTGTAAATAAAACGACATGCAAACTGTCGGAGTTACCAATTACTACTTAGGAAATGTGAAAAATGATATCAATATTTTTTATAGTGCGGAGATGTTCAAGCCAAGACTATCCACACAGGAAGTTGCCGCCGGGAACAGCCGATTGCCTCCGTGAGCGTGCCTTGCTTTTATTTTCTGCATGCGTTCTGCGCTCGGTTCGGCGCTAGCTGTACAAGAAGTGCTTTGCACAATATGCAAAGCATTTTTTTATTGTTTTCCACGTGGAACGCCATATCGGGCGGAACCCGCAATGGTAACTCTCGCAAATGTAATTATTTTCAGTTTTGTTTACATCCGCGCCAATAAAATATACTGCGTAAATAAGAACAGTGTGTTACCGGGATGCCAATTCTTTGTGGCCTCTTCTTGGTACCAAAATTTCAAACCTGTTTGTGGAGATCAGTAGTTCGAACCTCCCACGCTTTCTGACGAAAAAAGACACGTACCCGCTCGCTAAGCCTAGCAGCGCTGTAAACACGGAAGCAGTTTGAAAATTTTGCGTGTTTTATTGTTAATATTTTGTGGTTCAGGCACCTTCAGCAAAAGCGAAAGCTTCGTGCGCCTTTCGTTTGCCGTGAGCGTGAGCCACAGAGTAGCGGCAACGACGAATCGGTGCGAGAGGCCCCGGTTCGACGGGCGCGCCATGTTGACCGAACGTAAAGCAGCGTTGGGCACACGCTATTTCGCCGATTTAGCGTTAGCGTCGCGCGCTCACTCAAACTCGCAAGGGCTGTTAGCGTTCTGCGCATGCGCAGTACTGTGCGGCTATTCCCCCTAATGTTCTCGGGGCTTACTTTCGGGAATGCGGCTCTATGCTTGAGGACCGTAGTTCAGCAGAGATTAGAAGTAAGTAAGAGAGTTGTTTGAAGATTAGCACTAGATGTCCACAGCGAAACCACAAACGAGGCAGTACAGGGAGATATGTGCTGGGCGTCGTTCGAAGCACCAGAAGCTCAGAGTAAAATACTATATGAAGAACGCTTGAAGAAATTAGACGACAACACGTTGGCAGTTTAGATTTTTAAATACTTATACAGAGAGAGCATTGACTCAAAATAGAGTACAAGAACTAGGAAACTAACGTATAAATACGCCGGACACGAAGAGAGAAAGACTATTAAACGACAGGTAGAAAAAGCGGAAGGTAAAAATTGGATTAATTCAATGGAAAAGAAGCAGAGTGTAGAACTATATCAATATTGGAAAAGGCCGATCAGGAAGGAATCGTTCTATGATAACTCAAGACAGTGCCTTAATATTTGAAGCTAGGTAGGAGTTTCTTAGAACGAGCAGCTCAAAAAAGAAATTTAACAAAGAGGATGACACATGCGCTGTGCGTGGAAGATCTGTAGAAGCAATTGAGCACGTCATACTCATATGTGATGGTATCCATCAGGTTGTCGATGCAGGCACATATAATCTACCTGAGGTGTTACGGTTTAGAGATAACAATGGTCATGTAAATAAATCTGTGGTGGAAGTTAGCAAAAAGCGATTCGAAGATTGGTGGCTCAAAAGCGGAGAAATGACGTAAAGTTAGAAGCGTAGAAAAACCCCTTTAAAGAAAATGGCGAATTTTATTAGCAATTTCGAACACGGTTTTAAGAAAAATAAAGAGAAAAAAGTCGAGCATGCTGGCAACTGCCACCACCCCGTTTCAAACTGCGCGCTCATATCTTCCCTTTTTACATAGGTTTTTACAATTTTTAGATCTTTGTTACCCTGGCCGCTGTGATAAAAAGAAACTTTTGCTACATTTCGCAAAAATACATTTCTTTCGAGAAGCTTGCAGGCAAAGCAACCTCTCCAGTGTACGTAACTCGTAAAGTAGGCAAAATTTGTTGGGCTAGAGCATCGAGAGCAGCCGCGTCTTCAAAATTATCAAAATTGCGTTGACATACTTGCGGTGGGCTACACGCCTGTAAATAATTAAGAAGCATAGTGATAATAGTTGAAAAGTTAACTATTCAAGTTAACCATCCCTTTAGTTGACACGTCTTAGCTGTACTCTGATGTACTAAACCGCTCCCAGTGCTATGGGGAAAAAAGCGCTATTCCAACTCGAAAATCTCATTTGTATAAATTGTGTACAATCTTAGGTGAAATACTCTGTATACGATACACATAGGAAAAAGCACACACGTAAACAACGCACAAAATTTAGAAACGAAATTTTACGCTTACCACAGCAGTCACACAGAAGGATGAGTGCTAGCGGACACACCAAAAAGGAAAACGCTGTCAAAATTTGCCCCGTTTATAGCGGTTCCAACATATTTCAGCCAACTTGAATGATCCGTTGCTCGTTACCGTAGATTTTGAGCACTTAAAATAACCTTAATATGTCGGGGCGTCTAAATGAAGCTCGTGTGAGGTATCAATGACACCTCTGCAGTGCATAATCTCTCATCTAAATTTATACTGATGGAGATGCGGGTTCGCTACGGTAAACCTTTGTGACTCATGTGGAGAAGTTGACACAATAGATCATTTTGTACTCTATTGCCGGCGGTTTGCATTGAAGAGAAACCAGTATTAGAGTATTAGGAGGTCCCTCTTTCCAGGTTAGGGCTCGCTGTGTCTTTTCCAGTTCTTCTGGCGTTCGGTGCGAGCGCCAAGGGATTCATGTTAATTAGTTTGGTTTGTAAGGGTCTAACGTCCCAATGCAACTCAGGCTCTGAGGGACGCCATTCTGAAGGACTCCGGAAATTTCGACCACCTTGTGGTCTTTAACGTGCACTGACATCGCACAGTAGACGGGCCTCTAGAAGTAGTGCTTGCGGTTACCTTCCTGATTGCAAGAGTGCAGCTCGTAGGCTACCTTTTTAACTGCATATAAATTTCTGCCTCATGTCCAAAAAAGTGCATTTTATTCTATTCATGGCACTTCAAACGTACTTATTTTCATTTGAATTTTTCAACAATTATTATTTTTGCTCTTTAGTTTCAGTCATTCCTCTATTCGGCTTCGCCTCCTCGCGCTTTTTTTCCCGCGAAAATACTTCCTTGGCTCTCACCCTCGTACCTTGGCTAATCTCCCTGCGTGGGTATGTGTCATGTTTATTGGGGTAAATAACAACAATCGCCCTTGAGGCAGCACGCACGTGCAATTCTTCGACGCAATGCTGCGCCCGATGAATTGAGGCAAGTACTTTGCACCTGGGGCGTAGACTTCCAAAAGAGGTGGCGCTGACCGTTCAGAGCGTAACTCTAGCGACCCGGGTCGCCAGAGTCGCCCGTCGTGTCGGCGTTCCAGGGGCGTTGACGGAAGACCCTCGTAGCTCAGACTGGGGAACGCCGTGGACCCCAGTATCGGAGAGGTAGCCGGTTAGGGACTAAAGGGGTTAGGGAATAGGGACTAAAGCTGCCGACAGTCGTGGAGCACCGTTGACTACTATAATGTTCTCTACCTAGTCCGTGTCGCTTCTTTCGGTTATTGTTGCCTCCGAAGCGATGGCAAATCCCCACGATAGGGGATTGACCAGGGTTTGGTGCAGATCCAAACACGAGAAAAATTCATCCACGCTTATCTCAAGCGGCTCATAAATAAAAAAGTGAGGAATCTGAGAAAACGAATAACGAATTTTGAGATATTTCGAGGAGTTTGGAATGAAAAGCGAGGAAACAAAAAGGTGAGGTTTAAAATAAATTAATTCAAAAAAATTAATAATAAGAGCCTATTGGTTGATCTTCTACTCTCTCATCATTCTTCGTGTATAAATCGACCCTTTTAAAAAGGAGATGAAGAGCACCTGACATTCATTGGACAAAATAAATCTTTAGCATCACTATTATTTCTACTCTTGAGCGTCTTTACTATCTTCTTAAACTCTCCTGGCAGTAACCCGCCTTGCCACCTGTGACCTGACATTCACCGACGCGGAGCTTTCCGTTCTGAGCATGCGCAACTGTGCAGCAAAGCATTTTTCGGTTTCTCTGTTCGGCTGGTGTGAAAACTTCTTAATCCGCAAATTTTCATTCAAAATATTTTAAAATGCAATGAAATAGGTAACGCTCATCCACAGAGTATTAACCGTTCTGCGCAGCAATAAGTCATGGAGGAGAAAAAAAAAATGCGGTTGAAAATTATTTTTTCAGAGAATGGTTTAAAAGGCGATTTCGACTGAGAAGCACCTCAGAATGCTACCTAAAAGAGATCGTATCCACATGTATGAATGATATATAATTTTCGTGGTATAAACGCTTCCCAAAAAAGCAAAAAGTATGAGCTATCAACCAGAATCGGACCACTGTCCTACGCGCTCGCAAACGCAGTACTCATCCAGTATGCCTACGAGCAACGCGAATGGCGGTTTTTTATTGCTGTTTAAACCGTTCTGAAAAGTATTGCCGTGTATTCGCCCATGCTCAGAACAGCACATCACGCGTTGGCAAATGTCTTGTACACCTGAGACGGGAAATGCAACACGCGTCACTGTCATTCGTGACTGCTCTCTTGCAATCCCTGCTGTTCTTTTTCAGTAGCGTTATCGGCGCATCCGAGTCGTAGAACTTCCACGAAGACGCCCCATGTGCCCGATAAGAGCGAAATTCAGTTAAGCTCTGGAGAAACTTCAAAAAGAACAAGGGGGCACGCCAGAAAGAAAGGAGAAGCGGAAGTTCGTGCTAAAACAGCTTCACAACAGGCTGCAGTGAGAGAATTCAGTTTTGACAGCTAGTATTTCTTCTTGGAAATGATTGCTTGGCTTAGGTGGACGGATGAGATTATCTAGTTTAAAGAAACAGGGGGAAAGGTGGGGGGGGGGGGGGGGGTGGCGAAGCTGGCGCAGAACGGGTGAAATGGAAGGGCATGTGTGGCATTTGTCCGGCCTAGAACGTAGTTAGGCTGCTGCTAACGTGATGGTAGGAACTACGTTGTTTCGCTGTGAGAACAGGCGTTTAAACACAGTGTACAAAAGGCGATGAACGTTCCGCAAACCAAGCAAAATGAAAAAAAAAAAAAACGGCTGAGTCATTTAAGAGTGCTTATGCTCGGGAATGGCCGCCGTGGTGGCTCAGTGGTTATGGCGCTCGGCTGCTGACCAGAAAGACGCTGGTTCGATCCCGGCCGCGGCAGTGCGCATAACAATGGAGGCGAAATGGACGAGGCCCGTGTACTGTGCGATGTGAATGCACATTTGACATGGATCCCTTCACTATGGAGTCCCTTATAGACTTGAAACCCTCATAAGCCGCACCTTAAATCAAACGTTCGGGACTGAGAAAGCATTTGCATTAAGCGGCCGTGACATTACCACGGCCGCTTGATGCAAAGCGCAAGAATGACACTGCCTGGGTGCATTGTTTACGCGTAATGTTTGCACATGCATTAAAGCTCTCTCTATGAGTTTATAGAAAGCCACACTGTGTGTACAGCCGTCCGGGTAGTGCCCACGAGCGTATTGCACCAACCGAAAAGCTGTGCGACGAACTGTTGCATCACAATTTTGATACCAATGTCTGGGAAGTCGTACAACTGAAGTCGTATATCACGTGGTGTTGGCTACCGCGAGCAGCTTCGCCAGGCCGACGATGCAAGAAAATAGAGAGTTGTAGCACAGCGTGATCCGCGATTCCTCACAGTTAAGGCTGAGCTCCACGTACGCGAAAACTCACGCGAAGGCGACAGCGGCAAACGACGAGCGACGCCGTCGCGCGAAGCGAAATGCCCGTGTCGCTTGTCGTGTCGCTCGGATCTGCACTCACAGAAAATTTTGCTCGTCGCCCGGAAATTGCTTACGTGATTAGCCACTAGCTTCTACTCCGGCAGCGTACGTCACTGCCGGTAATTTCGCGGTAAAAGTGCCGCATTTTGCGTTGGCAAGTTTTTTCTAGAACCCGTAGGTAATACACTTGTACTACCATTGCACACGCATAAGCCCAAAGCTTCAATGAGAGGCTCATCGACGCCGTGAAGTCAGAGCGGGTTCTTTGGGACCTGCAGCAAAAAAAAAGGCGCCCAGCATTTCAGAAGGGGAAAAGCGCGCCGGGAAAACCGCCCAATCCAAAACTCCACAACCAAGTACCAAAGGTTTACGTAAGCGTTCAGGTAAACAGTATTTATTCACTAACAAAGCAGTGCACACATTTTATTTCGCATTTTTCTGCCAAAAATTTTAATCCTTGGAAATATGTGACTCTTGTTATAGACGAAAACAACTTTGTGGTGTATTATGCCAGCAACACTGATTGTTGTCTCGATTTCGCGTTCGCGTCTTTTCTCGTTGTCGTAACTCATGGAGTTTGGCCGGTGGGCGACAGAGGGAACGCTAGCCGTCGTCGCCGCGACCTCTCGTCACGTCGCTTACTTTTTCGCGTACATGGCGCTCACTCTATCCGCTTCCGCGGGGCACCACAGTGTAGGCGCTGATTGGTCCCGACGTGGCAAAAGCACATGCAGCTTACGGGCACGTGGCGCCATCTGGCGTACTAAGTTGGCACTTCGCAAGTGCGTGCCGTCTTGCGGAAGCGGATCGCGCTTTGCTGTAACTCTGTAATGAGTTAACACAACAAGCGCAGAGAAACATAGTTCTCTAATGAGTTCGTCATCCGGAACAGCATCTTTTAAGGCGAAAGCCTTTATTGCCCCATTCTCCCGTCCTTCCGTCCGTCCGGCGTTACATCCAGCGCCTGAGGTGACTCATCGACGAGCACAGCTCCCAAAAGGTGACGTCATCTTCATCGACAGGTGGAGGTGCCGGCGCGATGCATCGAGCGCTGCTCCGTCTTCAGTCGGTGTGCAGCAGCTAATGGACGGGGATGATTCCCAAGCGGTGCAGCGATTCCGCGCCAGGTGGTTCTGCTCAGCAGACGAAGGGTGACTCCGAACAAAAAACGGCGAAAGATGGACGAACGAATGCGTCAGCGGCGCCTGAAAGCGTCGCCGGGTAGCAAAGCCAGGGAGGCTGAACGAAGGCGTGAACAGCGTCAAGCCGAGGCTTTCGCTTATCGCACTTTATGCTGCCAAAGTGCCCCAATATTTTTTTTTCACGTGGTTCCTTTGTTTTACCAGACGCCACTAGTGAAAGAATCAGAATCCACAAGTGAAAGAATCAGTGGCTGCCCGTACCGATGGCAACGCGCATGGCACTGGAATAGCTCCCCCATGCTATCATTATCATCAGCCTAACTACGCCCACTATCCCATGTCTTTCGAATTAACCCTGTTCTTTGCCAGTTCCGGCCACTGTATCCCCATGGACTTCTTAATCTGATCTGCCCAACTAACTTTCTGCTGCCGCCTGCTATCCTTGCCTTCTCTTGGAATCCACTCCGTTGCGCAGCGGTTATCTTGCCTTCGCATTACATGCCCTGTCCAAGCCCATTTCTTCAACTTGATATCAACTAGGATGTCATTGACCCGCGTTTGTTCCATCACCCACTCCGGCCTCTTCCGATCTCTTAAAGGGGTGGAGACGCCAAATTTGTCGTTCGCGCGTTCTTAGTTTCAAACGTTTCTTATGGCTCCAGGAAGCATGATACACACCCAAAGATTCATATATTCACAGTGAATAATTTATTATAGCATTTTTAGGTGAACGATTTTCGGTTTCGGTTTCGGAACGCCGAGTTGTACAGTGACGTCACAGAGGGGGAAGATCAACTGCTTCGCTTGGTCACGTGGGCCCACAAAAGTTGTGACGCACCTACTGCTGCATCGTCTGCTTTCCCACACATGTGCTGACCAGCGCATGAAAACAAACTACTGCACCTCTAGTCCCAGCAGCTCGGATTCTGACAGATCTGATTCCAATGAGTGAGGACATCGACTTTTTTTTTTGTTCGCACGCTAATATCGCCTTCGCGGATTCGCGTGAGGATGCGAAACACTTTGCAAAATGCCAGTAAGCATCGCTGCGCCGCTCTACCGAAGCTGCGCCCACAACCGGTGTCACACTTCGCTGCCGTGCAGCAGTACCTGAGCGCTGCTTGGGATGGTGTATAAATATCACAATAAAAGACGAGATCGCCTTGTTATCAGAACTGCCAGCTATACTCGAGCAGCGACAAAGCATGTCTGCTTATGTTGGGAACTTTCGGCAACGGCACCGCTCGCGGGCGCTCCGGGCGACGAGCTCTGCTGCTGCCTGGCTGCCGTGGTCGTCGCTAGGCCTATAGCCTGTTTAGCAAGCGGCCGGCGCTTCGGAAGTCGCCTGCGCTATAAAAAAAGGCCTACTTTTCACAAATAGCTGTAGTGTTAACAGAATCATCTCACAATAAAATAATAGTATGGTCAATCTCCTCGACGCCTTTGGCAGCGGAGCTAGCGGGCGCCAGGCGAGCCGGACCCCAACGTCGCGCCAGCGGCAGCTGCTAGGCGCGGTTGTGAGAAAATTGCTCATATCACAGTTGTTACCTCTACCAGCAGCTCAGTATTGGTCAGCGATCCTCAAAAATGACACTTTTTTCACATTTCTTGTCGCATGGTTTATTATTTACGTCAAGAACACTCTTTAGCTCGCTTTTATGACGTCGGCAGACGGTATCCAGGCTGACCTACCGGCCGGCAGACTCGGCGTACTTCACATCCGCACAAGAAAATATAAAACAGCCATGCTACCAGAAAGGATGCTTTCTAGATTCGAGATACGACAGCATGACTGTGCTAAAAGTGGATCTTTCGGCAGCGACACTGCCTGCGGCAACGCCGGCCGACGACCTGCGCGCTGGTCCCAGACTGCCCTAGTCGTCGCTAGGCCTAGCTGCTTTCGCATATCGACTCCGCAGCTGAGGGCGCTTCGGGACTGGCCAGCGCTCAGAAACGTGCTCCGCTCGGCACCCCTTTACTGTGAACTCGTCCCATAATAAAAGATATGTTCGATTTCCACGATGTCTTCAGCAACAGAGCTAGCAGACGGCAGGCGATCCGCACCAGGTAGCAGCAGCACAAAACCGGCTGATGAAATTTGCTTGCATCGCAGTCATCACTTCTACCAGGAACTCGGTATTTGCCAACGATCGTCAGAAACGATGCATTTTTGATATTCATATATCCCAGGGTTTGCTATGAACGTGAACAAACAATACTATCGCGTTCTTCAGATGCCGGCGTTCGGCACGAAGACTGGCGCAGACCGTCCGGCTCCAAGGAGTGCGCCCTATGTCATCATGACGCTGCCGCTTCCCGTCGTTGTTGCCGCGAGCGGCCCGCCGTTGACATCTAGCAGGCCGGACGCAGGCAACGAGCTGCAATCGGACGTTGCGACGCTTTTCGCACCGGCGCGCCGCAAACCGAGCGAGTGGCGGTTAGCAGCAAACGCGGCTAGCTGGTGCGTCGACTGCGCTCACGCGGCTGTGCCCCGCTCATCGTACGTCACTGTATTTTGGTATGAC
This sequence comes from Amblyomma mixtum, assembly GCF_055824585.1. Taxonomy (NCBI): domain Eukaryota; kingdom Metazoa; phylum Arthropoda; class Arachnida; order Ixodida; family Ixodidae; genus Amblyomma; species Amblyomma mixtum. Next base: position 229,015,942 of record NC_143012.1, on the reverse strand, counting down.
GTCACTAAAACTTTAATTTTTCTGCACCCCTTGTGACGTCATGGTTGATGGCGCTAGCGATGGGTCTAGATTGTGAGAGTGAGCATTTAGGTAATCTTTGGAACCGAATTAAAATATATTTTAAACGTTTGTTGCGTCCAACACCTGGCCTTGAGTGCCCTTGCATACATAGGAATCCCATAGCAGGCTTTTTATAGCTTCAAAATTTGGTGTCTCCACCCCTTTAACGTTACACCTATCATTTTTCTTTCCGTAGCTCGTTGCGTTGTCCTTAACTTAAGCTCTACCCTTTTCATAAACCTCCATGTTTCTGCCCTATGGATGGGTACCGTCAAGATAGCCCCATGGCGCCCGCATTTCAATGCCCAGTTGAGACGGGCCCGTCTACTGGTTACGACAGCATTCTAAGGATGAAGTGACGTCATCTCTTGCTGTTCATTCCGTGGTTGAGGAAACGCTACAGAGAATGTGTCCGTTCTGTTGGTCATTCCTATTTCGGCAGCCGTCTTCACGTACGTGTTATCTCTGGTATCAATTTGCCCTTTACTATGAATAATTGTTTATGCTGGAAGGTGATATGGAGACAAATACTGGCCCCAAGAATACACAAATTGCAAAACGACAGGACGAAGTTGCGCCAGATGTCGAAGAGACGGAAGCAAAATGATTCACTGATATAGGCACTAAATAAGGCCAAATTTATTGTTTATGGCAAAAAAGAAGAAAGCGAGACTTCCAAGTACATAGAACGGGATTTTAACGGACATATTATTCCAGACAAAAAGTAACTTGCCCCGGTTAGCCTACAGCATGTAGGCTGTTTCCGGAAATGCGGAGAAAAGAAAACTAGGCCAGTTATATTAAAGCTCCTGCACTTTCGTTAAAAAACAAACAAATTTTATAGAAAACATGTAAACCGAAAGACAGTGAGATATCGATCGCCGAAGATTTTTCGCGTGAAATGAAGACCATAAGAAAAGAGCTCTGGAATAGTGCCAAGCCGAACCACGATAAAAGCAGCATAGTTTTATGATCATATCGTAAACTTTTTATCAACACCCAAGCCCACTTATGGCACGGTAAGGACGATAATGTGCGTTTGCGAAAGAACTCGCAATAGGCAATCTGAACGCTTGTGATCCAAAATACCGATTTCCCCAACATAAGCATAACCAGGCGCCAAAGGAAGCTCGACACAGGACAAACGGTTCTGAATAGTAAACGTTAACGCTCGAGTCATTGCTAATTACTCTGAGCTGTTTGAAATCGTTATCTTAAAGCTTGACCCTCGCGTTTCGGTTATAACAGATACATGGCGCGCAGCTAGATTTCTGACGACTTCATTTTCGCCCCTCCTGCAAGATATTCCGCAATGATAGACCCTCGGGGGTTGAATGAGTAGCAGTGATCATTAAAAGCAAAATACAGGCTGTTTTGAGAGAACACATATCTGATCTAGAGTGCCTTTGCATGAAAGTGTTTCACTGCGGACAATCCTTTATTTTGTGTGCAGTTTGTAGGTCTCCTAACGTCACACAAGATTATCAAGTGCACGTGTTAAATACAAAAAAAAAGAAAGAAATATTGTTATTTAGTGATTTAAGCTTGTCTGGGTGTTGACTGGGAAAGTGTGCAGCGTCTTCGGGGTACAATAAACATGCAGGCATGGTATTCGATATAACGTTACGCACGACTTGTACCAAGCGGATCGTGAGATGACTCCCGAATTTTGTGTGAGCAATTCAGTTTTGTATCGGACATTTGTTCCCCATGCTTTCTATGACTGCACTTTATCGGTCCGTGAGAAGTTTCAGATCATCACGTTGTCAGCGTTTTCGTAGACACAAACCCCCTTGCCACGACCGAAAAATGTGAAGTGCTTCGTGTCATGGACTTCATACGTCCTGATGTCGCCTCTCGTAGAATCACATGAAAACTTGTTTTGAATAATTTTATGGGACCGACGCGTGCGCACTCTGGATTCAGTTTAAGAAAATGTCTATTTTGTCAAAATAAAGTTATGCTTGTAAAACACAAACTGTCGCGAAAAAGAGACCATGAATGACTTGTGATTACATCGATAGCAGACGAATAATGAAAAGGCTAAAAAAGCAAAACGCACCGCTGAACTTAATCAACCCAGAAAGAGAAAGGATTGCACATGCTGTATGCTAGACAAAAAAGTATTATTTCAAAACAACTCTGCTGAACTTCATAAAAAGTGACCCGAGTTAAATATGGCGCCTTATTAGCGATAGAAAAGCACCTTCATCAGAAATGACAAATAGCGATGCAACGGTTACCGATCAGACTGCCATTGATCAACATTTTAACAGTTACTTTCATAGTGTATTTCCTTCTTCAAAGCCGGGTGATGTGCGAAGCCCAATGTCAACAAACCCATCAAAAGATAACTTCATCTCTTATGACATCGTCGTTTTCTATGTTACTAAACTTGAAAACGAAATCATCTCCAGGGCCCGACATTATCCCCAACGCGTATCTTCGGACGTATGCTGAATCACTTGGCAGATTTTTGGTTATCACATTTTGTACCTTGTTGCTAAACGGATATAGCATCTGATGACTGGACGGACGATAGCCCGAGTTCCACCTATAGGCGACCGCCCTTATGTAAGGAACTGCCGACCTTAGCATCATTCTTAGCATCATATTTCAGCAAATTAATGTAACGTGCGATCGCAACTAGCATTAGTGAATTTTATATCTAAACATTCTGCTAGTTTATCAGCATTGCTTTCGCGAAGGTTTCCCACAGTAACTCAACTGCTTTCACTTTTTTTGCCCGCCGCAGTGGCTCAGCAGTTACGGCGCTCGGCTGCTGACCCGAAAGACACGGGTGCGATCTAGGCCGCGGCGGCCGAAATTTGATGCAGCCGAAATCCTAGAGGCCCGTGTACTGTGCGATGTCAGTGCGCGTTAAAGAACCCCTGGTGGTCGGTATTTCCGGAGCCTTTCATTACGCGGTCCCTGATAGCCTGAGTCGCTTTGGGACGTTAAACCATAATAAACGGAACTCTCATTTATTCATTCATTTGCGGCGTCGCATCATGTTTGCCGCCAAATTGAGGCGACTTAGTATAGTTTGGCTTACTTTACGCTCTATTGTATTGTGTGCAATTCGACCGTAGGCTGCAGCAACTGAGAGTGATTACAGTGACGTTGCGGCGGCTGCATACTGCCTGCCTATCTTGGTGTCATGGCGGGGAACGTCAACGGCAGTCTCTCCTCTGAGAATCGTGCAACGTAGTAGTGCATCATGGCAAGCAATAGTCTGCGCTCTGTGTAATGCGCAGCGAAACAGCGCCACTGTAAGGCAGGCTTGTATACTGCCTGGAAATAATCGTCGCAGCACCCTGTGCTATGACGTGCAACTTGATTGCTGGATGGAAATATGGGAAACCAGGACGAAGACAGTCATCCACATGGCGGCCAATGCCGACATAAAAGGAAAGGAAAAGAGGATATTTGGCGGCAGACAAGATGCTTTATTTGAGATGATGGTGCAGCTTAAACAGTCAAGCTTGAGCGGCAAGAACGGTGCAAGACTCATTCTACTAAGCGGCGACATGAGGAAAGAGTCAAACGTGGGGTTAAATGTTGCTATACTATTAAAAACCGGTTAAAAACATCTGACGGACCTCACAGCTTAGGAGAGGCTGTCGAACAGCCTATCAAAAGGAGAATGAGCACACGACGAATACAGTGACTCGCACCCTAGACCGGACAGACCTCCCAGGAGGCCCTTGAGAACGCTGCCGTCGCTCCCCTGAGCCTGGACTGCACCAGATAAAGATCTCAGCATGGCGGCCATAGTTGGGTACTTGTGCACGGCTTCTTCCGTGATCTCGCAGATTGCTCGCGTTCGGCACGCATCGGTGTCCAGGCCGGCCGCCCGGAGGAGGTCGTTTCCGAAGGCAGGGGAAAAGCTCTTCCTGACGGATGACCCGAGAGCACGGAAACTCGCCTCTAAAAGATCCCCCACGAAAGGCATGTACGTCAGACCGAACAAAGCGAGGTACAGCAACCCCAGCGCCAGGAGTGCGGGCTTCAGAGTTCCGACAGCAAGGGCAAGGGCGGGGCTGGCCAGTAGCAGTGCCAGAGGCAGAAGGGAAACCGGCTGAGTGCGGCCGGCTTCGGCCACGTCCGACGGTGTCTCTGAACTCAGGTTGAAGTGTACGCTGTAACCTGCACGTGTAGTAAGACAATATCAGAAATCATGCGCGCAAAAAAAAAAAAATCAGGCAGAGTTCAAAAATAAACCGAAAAGCCGAGGCGCGTTGGAAAGCTACGCTTAATACAAGTGCGCGGAAAGTTGGCAGGCCGGAGGGATGGCATGGTTCCGGGAAAAAAATTGCACAGTTCTGCAACTTTACGACCATATTTCGATGAAGACAGCAAAGCATCGTTCAGAAATAAAAAGGCCATATTTCTATGACTTCGCTAAATATCCCACGTGGTAAAATGGAAAAGAAAGACAAAAAGATGCCTACCGCTGACGCTCGCCAGGCGAGGCAGCACGACGGCCAGGAGAAGCAGTGCGGCGGTCTTCATTTTCGCAGGGCATCGGGGAGCGCAAGGGAGCTGCGAAAAGTTAGAATGCCGAAGCAGTAGAAGTGCGACTGCTTAAGTAGGCTTCTCATCGCACGAAAAAAGGCCATCAGGGCCACCTATTGGCAGTTTCTGTGCAAAAGATATCCGTCACAGCGTATTCTCTCCCCTCTTTTTAGGGGGAAATGCATTTCTCTCAAAACTATGATAAGCCAGCGGATGTTCACGCCCTCATTCACACTTTGCAAGGTATGCTATCAAAAGGCATGACTAATGATTTTAATAGAGATCATGGCTAAGAATGCTACATGTGTTCCCTCTCTCGACAAATTCGACGACACCAAGCAGGTGTCAACGCAAGCAGCCAGGCCTTCCATGGAACTGAATCCAGACGTCCCGTAAAGTTATTTTGCCGTCACCTGCCCCTGGGTGCGAGAAGATGTCATATATGCACCGCCTTATTAAGGACTTCTGAATAGAATACACTTTTATATGGCCATTCAGCGCCCCGTGAACGCATACTATAGTTCTATTTTCTCCGGAAGTCAGGCTAAGCGACCATTTTCCGGGTATCTTCACCGCACACGGAAAGTGACTGCGCACGCGGCCAGCGTTAGGTTCTTGGAAGCTAAGTGCAGTGAAATCTGCAACTAATGCGTTCTGCAGTACATTGAACTAAAAAAATTTATGTGAAACAGCGAAAATGGCATCGAAAGAAGCGTCTGTTGTTTAAAGCGTCATTAAACTTGATTCGCCACTGGGTAAATGTGATAAATATGGATTTCAAAAGGCACAAATTTTGGTCATATGTTATATCGCTTCGGTGGAGGCAAGATGTGCAATGCAAGTGCGTTTAAAGGCCTAATAGAAACGAAGGTACAATTTGACCAGCGTCATGCAACAAAAGTATCTTGCACGACGGTGATCAGGGTATTAAACTCGAGCAAAACCACGTCACCAAATCACAAAATCGAGGTTGCGTGCTGACGCGCCAAGCGCCTTTTTCTCGATACTTTGCGCTTATTTCAAGTTGCGTTTGCCAGTTTTACGTTAGAATTTTAGCAAGACTGGGGGCATTTTGAGGAATATAATACACATAATTTGCAGACAGCGCGTTTCATTTGGCAGGAAGCTATCCGTTAACTTTAGAAAAGATCCACCTCCGCGTTCGTTACCCGATCCGTGATGCCTCCCCATATAGGCACCCTGCACCCGCCAGGCACCGCCACCGTCGGGGTAGAGTTACTGTATATGCTACCAAAGGTAGCTTTGGTAGCATATACAGTAACTCTACGTCGAGGCTGCCTTCAGCTCCCCCGTGCGGCCAGTTCCTCGTCCCTGTCAGGAAGGCTCGCCCCGCGACTTCGAAGGGATGGCGTCTGCTAGCGGCTGCCGCTGTTCGTAGAGGCGGGATTTCGACCTATTCATTCATGATGCTGAAAAATTCTTTCGAGGAGCGAACGTCAGGAAAGAAACGAAGCTATTTGAGGCAGTCCATGTACACAATGTGAAAGAGGTGGTGTCGTGCGACGGGAGCGAAGTAGCAGCCCGGTGTATTGCGCAGACTAGCATCACGGCGCCACCGAAAACGATCAAATTAACGCTAATAAATATTTTTTATCTAATGCCTGTCAGCGCTGCACTCTGACTCAATTTTTTTTTATGAAGCTATCTTCCAATAGACAGCTTGTAGCCGCGAGCTGCAGTTGCAGGGCAGGCAAATGTAAACACGCTGCTGCCGTTACCGTGTTTTTGGAGCGGTGTAAAACGCTCTCCAAAACGAGCTACCCGCAAGCCTGGGGTGTTCCTGCATTAGAAAGGCTTACCCTGAATTTTCAAAGACGGCCAGGCGGCATAACATTGAAGGCAATTAGAAAACTCCAGTTTCTGAGCGAACGCCGCAAAACGGACTTTATAACATTCTAGTTTGCCGCACCTCCGGTGTTCGATGTGGAATACCCTGTTCAAACTACCATTGAAATGATGCGCCCATTGCGTAATCTGCCACTCATATTTTCTCTTTTTTCAGCAACTGCCAGGCCATTATCGCTACAACATGTGCGTCAGTATTTTGGTGATATTGATGTCAAATGAACGAGCTTTTGCAAGCAGAAGAGAATGCAAGCTGCAGCGAAGCGCCTGTGCGCACTGAAACTCCCGCAGAAAACATAAAACTTTTTGACTGGCATTCTGCAAAAAAGAAGTATCCCGGCTATTTCATGCAGGATTCTTGCACAAATTTCAGCTTGTGCTCAAAAAGCGTAATTTCATTGCAAGGTTGTTTTTTTAATTTCTACGCATTTAGTACAAAGTGCCCTCACTCTTCGACATTAGGATATGTGGTTATTGTACTAAATTATCACCGAGTCGTTCAGACGTGGAGGCAAAGAATTATCAGCAGCATGTTGCCGTTGCCGCTGAAAACGTCTTTACTGTCGAAAAAGATGCTGGACGACAAGGCGCAGTGGAAGAAGCGAGGAAGGATTCTGCGCATAGCTGGAACTAAGGTAAACGATTCTTTGCAGCGCAGAATTTGGGTTTCTTCGTAAAGTGTGACTGCGGGAGAGTTTCGGCGTGGCTTTTTAAGCCCACATATTGTTGACAGCCAAGTCAATGACAGGAAATCGTGGGTGCAAGAAGAGGGAAGGATTCCCAGTAGCATTCCTCCGAGTCTGCTGAATTTGCCATGAGTCAAAAACCTGTCTATGAGGTAATGCATGAGTCAACTAAGCGTCTTCCGCACGGGTTTGACCATTGTTTGACCAGAAACCGCGTGCGCGTGTTGCCCGTCGCGAAGGGTGGGCCGTCCCCCAATGTCGCGTTGGAAATCCATAAAACCTTGTCCCAGGCGAATTTATACATTTATTATTGCATCCTACAACACAGCAATGTGTCCTGCTGTTGTTATGTGTCATTTTGTGCTCGAGAAGGAGGCGCACAACCGCTTCGCGACAGCGCGCGCAGCACAGCGGGAGCTGTCGGGCCGCCCCCGCCTTCCTGACAGGGACGCGCGCGCCGCCGCACGTGGCGCGCGCGTCGCGCTGGAGTTAGATGCGCAGGGTGCCTATAGGTGCTCTCGCGGCGCATACATTTGTGAGTCTGTTTTGTTTGTTCAAGTTCTCGAATCATGTTTGCTGGCTGAGGGCAAGGTAGTAAACGCAACATTTTTGTTCAAATTTTTGCTCGCTTTCAAATTTTTTTTTTGGTTTTGTTTTCTTCTTTGAAAAAAGTGCATAGTGTTAATACGCTCGCCACTCACGTCAATAACTGCAGAAAAAATAATTCCTTCGCCCACTGTTCTAGCCCTTTGACTCATTGTCACAAGCTGGCGCCCCTGTGTGCAAACCCAGAAGCGACACTTCGGCACCGTACACTAAGAGTGCCGCAGTTGCACTGTTTATAGGATTGACACTTCTCTTCTGGCCAAGTTATAGCCAGTGCAGTCAATGTTGCCAGCTTCACCGCGCCATTCGAAAAGACACTGAGCCGGTTGTTAACTCATACGTACCTAATATGCGTTATATGCGGAGATAGTGATTATGTTATGACCGCGTCAAAGCCTATGCTGGATTCAGACATTTAGAGTAGTGACCTTCACAACCAGCGCCCAATCTAAACTGCCATTCTAACGAAGCGAAAATAGTTTGCTTGCTGGTATGGAATATGACACAGCAAAAGAAAGGATCTCGACAACCTGAAGGTTCAGTTTTTTTTACCTAAATGCCACCACCTTTTATACCTACTGGGCTTTTCCATTTAGATTTCATCGGTCCCAATGAAAACTTGAAAAGCCTCCAGCTCGCTTAAACTGAAAAAGCTGAGTTTAGTTCAATGCTTGCATTGAATTTCGGTGTGACTGAATTCACCGTAGATTAGATGAGTAATTAAGAAGCGTGCACATTCAGGATCAATGGCACATTGCTCATTCTATTCCACGGGGATATGAGGAGTGCATAAAAAACAAATAAAAGCGTATATAGTATTTTGCCTAATTGTGAAAATTTGTTAGCCGCCCCCGGAGTGTGCACGAAAAAATGTCAGAGCCGTACCAGGTCTTTGTATCGTGTGAAATGATGCCTTGTAAGGATAACGTGATAGACAAGCTTCCAGCGGATGGATATGTCGCAAGCCTTCGTCGTGGTTTTCGGTACGACTTATCCGTCGTAAGACGGCGGATATGTCATCTGCGCAAGGTCTCATTTTGAAGGATGTGGTCACGTAATTCGTTCCGCTTCATTCCGCATTTATGGATCGGCGTGTTGTTGGCTACCGCGAACAGCATCGCAGGGCCGCAGATGCAAGAAAATAACTTCATAATCCGGATACCACCGCCATTCATGTGCATCTTGTGCTTCAGCCGACACCCTTGGAATCCGCTGATAAGAGAGTCAGCGGCTATGCGCACCGATAGCAGCGCGCATAACCCAGAAACAGCGTCCCAACACCACTCGCAAAAACTTGGGAGAGCACTGCCATTTTCTGGTTTGGTTTGGTTTATGGGGTTTAACGTCCCAAAGCGACTAAGGCTATGAGAGACGCCGTAGTGGAGGGCTCCGGAAATTTCGACCACCTGGGGTTCTTTAACGTGCACTGACATCGCACAGTACACGGGCCTCTAGAATTTCTCCTCCAAAGAAATTCTAGCCGCCGCGGCCGGGATCGAACCCGCGTCTTTTGGGTCAGCAGCCGAGCACCATAACCGCTGAGCCACCGCGGCGGCGCCATTTTCTGCATGGGAGAAATGTGAAATCATTTGCGTTTGAAAGTCAGCAACTTCTTAAGAACACAAGTGATCAGAGTGACCTACAAAGTACCCTTACTAATATTGTACAGTGGGTCGTGAGTTGACTCTGAATGAAGATAGCTTTTCCTCTTCGTGTAACTGGAAACAAGAACTGGTTACTGTATGTATATAAACAACTATCATCACTGCTGCAACAAGTGACGTCCGTAAAGTACTTAGGTCTAACACTTACTAATACCCTTACTTGTACTTCATATAGATGCATCTGTTCACTCGCATTCCAAACCTTTGTTATCGCAAGCATAATCTAGAAAGATCGCGTCAACCTCGCTGTTGTTTTCATGTGATACCGCAAATGAATGGCTACCTGGAAGTAGTGGAGCGCTTAAATGATAGTACTCAATTAGGACCAAACGCGAATATGCTTGCATAATTTGGAGCCCATACAAAACAAAAGAACGCTCTAGAGAATACATGGAAAAACAGTTAGGTTCATATATTCAAAATTTCTGCCCAATGACTCCCCTTCGGGATTGAAGCCTTTTAACGGAACTGAGCAACTGCACTTTAGAAGGCGAAATTCTAGTTTAGATTTGCTTCTAATATTTTTTTTAATAATTACCTCAGGGTTGACTATTAATTTCTTCCCCCATGCCAAAAAGGAGTACACTTTACTATAAAAAAAATCTTTATTAACACCGCATTTTGCGCGGTCCCATTGTTTGTTTTTTTCCACGTACCATAACTAACTGGAACTCTTTAACCGAACTTCTAAGAGCGACGGCTCTACACAATGCAAACCTCCAGTTTCAATAGTGAATAGGCTTGGGCGTGTAGGTAACACATCGGAACTGAAGAAACATAGCGCCGGAACAAAAAGATCATGACGACGACGAGACAGGACAAATGCTAACTTTGAATACAGCGTATCTTACGAAAAGGCGCATATACATGGTCTGTTCTGAAAGTAGTAGGACTCATTTTCTAAAACAAAATTTATTCAAGAGAATTGTACAAAGGATTACAATCTTTCAAGGTAGCACCCTTCCGCACCTACACGCTGCTGCCAATGAGTTTCACAGTTTTCGTACGCCTCCAGGAACGCCTGGAACGGAATGCTGTTTAACTCCCTCGTCACGGCCTGTTGAACCACCTCTACCGATCCGTGATGTTTCCCCTTGAGCGTCGATTTTATTCTCGGGAATAGAAAAAAGTCTGGCGGGGCCACGTCGAGACTGTAGGGGGGCTGAGGCAGCGTTGCCGCCTTGTGCTGGGCAAAAATCGGGGTCTTCATTCACATGATGAACAAGATCCTACCGCTTGGCCTTTTCCTCCTCTGGCAACACTCCCGGCACCAACTTCGCGTACGCTTTCCTCATGGATAAGTTTTCTGTCACGATCTCAAAAACTTGGGTTTGAGGAATGCTCAAGTCATCAGCAATCATTGTGGTACTCATTCTACGATCACTGTTAAATAAATGTTTCACTCGCTACACATTTTCGTTGGTCTTGCTGGTCGAAGGGCGTCTGCAGCGGTCGTCTTCCTCCACTCTTTCCTTAACTTCTCGGAACAGCTTGTGCCACTCAAAAAACACCTGATCTACCCATGGAAGCGTCACCGTAGGCCTCCTTAATCATGTTGTGAGTTTCTTTGCCCGCTTTACCAAGATTTACTCAAAATTTGATCGCGTATCGCTGATTCAGTAAACGCTCGATGATTCCGCGTGACGAGACGTTTCGACAGGGGTTCACAGTACAAGCGACCTCCTCTCTTCAACGGCCGAGAGCCGACTGCCGATTTTCCCTAGCATTCCCAATATCCCCCTTCAACGATCCTGCACGCGCAGACCACCTCTCGTCCGCCCGTTCGCCCAGGAAAAAACGAGTCCTACTACTTTCAGAACACACCCTGTATACCTCCTGAATCAGCGTAAGAGAAAAAGCCAAGCAAAAGTTGCTGACAAACAGCCAAGCCAGGTGCTAAGCCAAGAAATTAAGCTCTTTCCTTGATAATGCCACAGAGGGCCTACCGATACATTTATTCAAGGCAGCACAACTCGGCACGCGTCCCCTGCTCCGATGACGTCAGAGGGCAGGAAGGCAAGCCTTCAAGCTTGCCCGGTCTGCACACTGACGTCATCGGGACACGCGATGAGGTGTTTCGCCTGAATCGGTCGCGATCCACCGCGAGCAGTGATTTTTAAAAATTATTTCTAAACTGCAGGGTACACGCAGAGCTTTCAAATTTGACTCGAATAACCACAAAAACCACCTCTAAACATCTGTTATATGCCTATCGAAATCATTTCAGGTCTCTTTAAACAAATTGGCACTGCAAAAAGTTTTGGGACGCATGTTTCATTTATCCCGTAGGTGGTCTGCAAATTCTTATTTTCAAGCAATTTCACTGGACATTTTTTCCCGCTTTAATTTTATTTCAGATTTTCACGGATTTCCTCAGTGGAACCGCACCTAATGCCCTGCGTTACTGATGGTGCCTCGGTCACAAAGAAGTATTCGTGCTCTCATTTCGCTGCCTTATAGATTTTCACTTGCTGCCGTTCAAGTTCTATTAAGGCCAGAATACCTGTTCCTTCACGTCGACTGGTGTATGAGACTGCTACAAGCTCAGGTTTAAAAACGAAAAAAATAATCACTGGTAAGTTTGTCCTTCTATTATTTTGCATTTTGAAAAATCCTTTTTAATTCTGATAACACCTATATGCGTGACCTCCGAGTTCTTTTCTCAAAAACGTGCTTTTATATTTCCTTTCCATTTTTTTAAATCATGCCTAAGTCTCACAATCAGCTCGAAGAAAGAATCCATCCAAAGGTGACACTCGCTACAATGAAAGTTTGTTAGACATTTTTTTACATATTTAGAGCGCTATAAGCCAGCGAAACCAGGGATTTTAACGAGTAAATTTTGTGACCATAGCCGGTAATTCTTCGCAAATTTAAAATTGTTTTGATGGGTGCAGCTTTAAAAAATTCAGAAAAAGTTTCAAAAGCGCTTCAAATGCCTCTCGTGTTCAAAATCAAAATTTGCAGATTTGGGGTGCCCCCGGTCTGCCACACTCTGCAATATGTACACAAGTCGACGAACGTCGTACTGGTTGAGGTACGGTTCCTTTCTTTTTCTTTGTAGCATCGTTCTGATGTGCACTTTGATGCACGCAACACTCTCATCGCTGCAGACGGAAGTATTGCTTGGCCGTTCCCGAAGCTACGCCTCCTCTGGAGGCTCCTAATCTTACGCGATGTATAGAAGAAGAGATAGACTCCTTCGAGTGCGGGAACTAAGCAGCGCTGCCGGAATAGACCGGGTCCTAAACGAGAACGCCTAGCTAACGGCCTATGCGGAAGCGTGGTGGGCTGAGTGCAGTAAAGCGCCTGCCGACTTGGTTGCCGCACGTGCGCACCATGCGCTCTCACAACGGCGGAGCCAAGCGCACGCCGAGCCAAGGCGACTGGGGAATTAAGCCTAAAGAGGAACGGCTGCAGGCGGAATCGGGTAGAAAAAAAGGCGGAGTCCCGCATTCGGGAGCCCGCAAGGAATGAGCTCTGCGCCGGCGATCGCCTTAACGACCGTGCAATTACCGGCGTTACCCCATTGGGAGCAGAGCGCGCGCCTTATTAGGGCGAACAATTCCCCGAGTCTCTTTGTTGGTTGTGCTCAGATGCGTCTTGCTTGAAGAAGCTTCCCTCGCCCGCCTGTCCGCGACGCGGCGAGTCTTCGGTGCCATTTGTTTAGTTGTTATTGGTAATTTCAGGCGTTATTTTGTTTACTGGCCTGCACAAGACTGTGCTGGCCATCACTGTCTGAAGTTTGCAAAAAAATGCCGGAATAGCGCAACGAAAAAATGAGGGGAACAGGTTATAGCCAACTCAATCATCTTCTCTTAGCTACTTCATTCTTAGTTTACTTTTTTTTCGCTATTCGTTTAGCACCTGCTTCAGTACACTTCTTGGTTGTGTTTATTAATTATTGTTGGTTCGGTGGTGGTGACCTGCAGCAAGAAACTGAACCCTGCAATGCGTTGTACTTTGTGTCTGTGCGTTTTTGGACGAGAAGATTAGTTAGGCTTGGTAATCCTCCTGCAAAAAGCACCTGAAGGCAAGCGTTTGTAAAATGCTGCATTTTCCCATTTGTTGCTATGAAGTAAATGGAAGCCAAGTTTCCTCACAACTGTTAACAACTTACACTGTATAAGTTCTTGATTACCTCCGGTACTGGGAGCGTTTGTAAGAAAAAGGAATTCGGGCTAACAAGTTGTATTTCAGTTCGATTTGTTATGTACTCTTTTTGCGGTTTAAAGCTTCCAGTAAAAGGCGCTATAAGCTCCGACAGAGGTAACAGGCTTTCAAATTTTTGCATTACCACTTGCTTTCGCAACACTATTACTTCAATGTTAGGCGTTTATTTAATTTCTGACTTGTTTTCTGACCTTCACAGTTAATACTGGGCTTACAATAAGTTTCTCGCGTCATGTTTTTTTGCAAGCCAGTGGCTTCGATACGAAGAGGTGGTTTTGTTCTTCTGGTCTGTCTCGGGTAGAGGAAAAAACGCAAAAAAACAAGAACACGTCGACGTCATACAGGGCTTAATGGAGGGGACAATCTCAGGGCACTGCCCGAAGGCCTGTAACGTTCAGATGCTCGCGGTTCTTCAGCGTCATTGTGAAGGTTACCCAGGGGACAAATAATGCAACTTTTCTGGCTTCTCTACGCCTGTCTGTGTCCGCAGACAGAGGTGTTCGGCTGCCGCACAAGGTGCATTGTTCGTGCTCGTCAAAGGGACGGAGCAGCTGGAACACTTGTGCGGATAAGCTTGACCATCATCGCCAAAACGGGCTGGCCTCCGAGAATAGTACCGCACTCCCTGCTGCAGTGCCCCCCCCCCCCCCCCCCCCCCCCCGCCCCCTTTTCTTTATAGTTCTAGCAGCAGCTGCACGATCAGGTTGAACGGCCGATTAAGCAGCACTAATAAGTGGTTTGGGTGAGAGGGGGGAATGGTCGATTCGAGATGGCTCAATTCAATTTACCTTTTTCTTCTCTTTTTTATTGGCTTTGAAACTTGGATACGGCTGCTCTTTCCAGCTAAAGAAGTTGGCAGGGTTCCTCCTGTGGAAATATTTTGTTTTGAGTCAAGTAAGTATGAGTAATCTGTGTTCTGAAAGCATCGTTTCGAAGATGTGCCGGGCAGCTTCTTTCTGCGTGGTTTGAAAGTGCAGTGATGCTCAGGAAGTAAGGTTTGCCAGCCAAGGGTTGTCATTGAGAACGACAAAAAATTAATCGGAAATTTTTTCTGAACTTCTAAAGCTGCCAGAAATTGAAGAGTATCGTCGACAACAAGATGTGGGACCTGCGTGATGCATTCTTTTTTCAAAGAAGTCGTGTGAAGTTGAGCTCCAAAAACATTTCTCATGGCATATCAGGAAGTGAAACACATTTTTGCTTTTCAGTATACTGTCCCCAAAATGTCTGGTCTATAAAATCTAGGCTCAGCACTTAGTTAATTTTGAAGCGCTTAGCAAAACGTTCTTCGTTCTGAAACGTTTTCGCTGCACCTGCTCCCTCATGCGCTCTCGCGCACTAACAAGCCTTCCGTACTTGTTACACTAACGTTTGTCTAGTGTTATATTTATTATTATATTTATATTAATCAATTATAGTAGGTCTTATTGTACTAATTTCGCAAAACAGGTCACGAGGCTCGATATCCATGAAGAGAGCAATCAAATTGTTACGTACTGCAAGCCGATGAATAAAATACGACATGACAGATGGTAAAAGCATGATTTAATGTCGGACGGCTTGGTGCGAGCACTCCTGCCCGCTCCACTCCGCAGTTCGACGTCTTCTAGTCCGCCACAATATATTGCACAGGCTCCATGGTTTGCTTCTCATTCATATAACAGAGCCCTCACGGCTTCGCTGAAGTTATAAAAGTTCTTTGAAGGTGAGAACAGGGGTTCTTCTTACCATACAGAGATTTAGAGCTTGAGGGCGGGCATAATAGCTTTAATATACGACTGAGAAGAAAAGCCTGCAGCCTAGTTACTGTTGACAAAGACTGTACGTAGTCCTGTCATTTAGCACGTGCACTATGGCTTTGGGAGCAAAGATAGATAATCACGAGGCTTGTTCTGCTTTAAACATGGCAGCCGACATATTCAGCTTTCATCTCGTGGCCACTGTGTGTCGCTTCTTCGCAGCGCATGAGGTTTAAAAGCATAGAAGTTTTTGACGGCCTCGATACTGTGAATATTTTACTCCGAACTTTGCCAAAGAATGAATAGAGTAAAGCTTTCTATTTTTGGCTGGAATCTATTTGCAGTCGACCCCAGATGCACAACTATACAAAAGAAAATGATTGCTTTTATTTGTTATATTCCTTGTTTCTTTTTTCACTTTGCAGTGTATCCTGATATCGCTGTGACTTGTGTAGTAGCTACTGCACTTGGTGTAGTGTTCCTAGAGTGTTACTCGTTCGCGACGCAAGGCCAATCGCGATTCGTACTTGCTTTGAAATTGTTAGGAAATCAAAGTGTAATCAATTTTAAGAAATTACAAGCGAACTGTTTAAGCGCAGCTTCAACAAAATTACAGCCAAAGTTTAAACTGTTTCAGCGCTGCTCCAACGAAATTAGAGCCAAGGTTAAATATTTTAAAGTCGCCGAAGTGCCAGCTGTGTTCAGACGTCATTCATGGTACCAACAATGAGCATTAGTGAGGCGCTTTTCGAAACTAGAATTTTAATTCACCGAAGTGCTAGCTGCGTTCAGACATCTTTCGCAGAACCAACAATGAGCGTTAGTGGGTCGCATTTCATCCAAATCTAAGCCCACCTTTTAATGCCTCAGGTTTTGCTTTATTTAGAAAATACTATCACGATGAGTCATGCTGCTTTCAACACCCGCTTTCCCGGCTGTTGTTGTTCTGCATACAAAGAGAACACATCGTATACTAGTTCGTAGTCTAAACATGCATTAGAAACACACTAGCAGCGGGCTCAGCAGAGCGGTAGAGGCGCCTTTCTTTGGCAAAGACGCCCATGTGATTGTAATATCAGGGCACATTAAAGATGCGCCGGTAGTCAAAATTATTCCCGAGCCCTTCAGAACGACTCCTCTTTCTCTCTATTGTCTTTCACTCCCACAATTCCTCCCTTTCCTTACGGTGCGGTTCGGACGTCCACCGAGACGTGAGAGAATTACTGCGCCATTTAATTTTCTAAAAAAAAACAGTTTTCAATTCAACTTTCAATTTATTTTTAATCCTTTTCGCTTTTCTGTTCATGATGGCTGGCTTGTAAAAGTGTTGATCCTGCACTTCGCGCACCACTAGTCGCCAGGTGGTGTTCACTGCGCTTGCTGGGATAAGCAATGTTTTTAAAGACCTCTTAAAGCAGTGGCGGCCACTGGCACCAGAGTATTCACACACTCAGCTGGCACTGCAAGTGATGGTTTCTGCAGTCTGTAGAAACTTTGTAATTTGTATTCAGTGTAATGGCTATACTCCATCCCATAACTAACTTGCAGCACTACCAATGGCAGATATCTCATAAGGCAAACAGGAGAGCTCTTTAAACGTGCTCCTCCGCGCCTACCGTCTGCGTGTCGTCTGCTCAAAGAGTACACAGATAAGGTTAGAAAATAGTAAACATCTACTCATTCTACGTACTATAACTTTATGCCCGCTTACGCATGCTAAACAAAAGTATTTTGCATGGCTTTACTCCAATTTTTACATTAGTACTTTTAGTTCAGCGCATGGAAACGGAGACACAACGATAGGGTCTGCCTAGTGGCGGCATCTAGTGGTTTGAACGGGAAGCATTTTTGTTTCCAAATCGAGGCTTTCTTTTGTGACTAAACGTGGCCGAGCCGTCCCTCTGAATAAAAGATGAAGCAAAGTTATTGTTCAAATATCTTAGTATAGGCGAGATGTGACGACTCAAAAGCCAGGTCACCCATCTATGGACAGCTAACGTACTTAAAACGGCAGTAACAAAGACGAATTCAGTCCGAGGTGAGGTGTCCTGCTTCGAAATGGGCCGCCACTTTGGAAACCATGTTTTAGAGCACGAAAGTGTCATGCACGCAAAACTCAAGAAATAGCGCAGGTAACGTGAGCGTACATTGAGGTTCCAAATGAAATAGCGCTTGACGCATGCGCACTTTAAAGCAGGCTCTCCCATATGCCCGTATATGTATTTTATACTAATGCTTCATTCCGCAGCGTCAGAACGCGGCCTGTGCACTCATCGCAACTTTGGTAGTGCTGCGAAGAACTAATGGGATGGAGTATATTGTCGAATACTAAGTAACAAACCATATACGCTACTAAGGAATTGTGTCTCTCTAAAATAGCCAGCTTGCTATTCCTGAATTCTTCAATATAAGTGTGCACGTATAAAAAAAAGACTCATTACCACACAGGTTGTTGCGCTTTTATTCCAGTCCAATGCAATAAAAATGCTAATGACGGTCATTTTAAGCTCACTTTGGATTACGTGACCGGGCACCTGCGACACAAGGCACATCGCACAAAGTGCACATGCATTCGGCCACGTGCATAGAGCGTCAAGCCTCATTCAACTCACGCATCAATTATAGTCGAGCAGGTGATCTTATCAGTGCGCTTTTCTGGATGGCTCGAATACTCCCCGGGAATAGCTGGCAGGCTGGGGGTCTCTCAACGAACTAAGCCTTGAACAATGGCGGGAGCGACCCATCTGGCTTGCAGCACGCATCTACTCGCTCGATCACTTCGAACCTATGCGCTGAAATCTCGTTTGCATAACAAGGTTAAGTGCCCGCTTCGCTTACTGGTGGAGGCGCCCAGTCTCAAAGAGCGGTGGTGCATGCCGTGCGTGGAGCTGCTCATAGCGAAAGCGCACGCTCTCTTTCGCGAGCGGGCAGATCTAATTATCCACAATTGCCTGAGGAGCTCCTTTTCGCCGATGATCTAAAATACACAGCGCAGAAGGTGCGCAAAGGCAGGTGCATGCAAATTAGAAAATTGAAAGCATTGTTCAGGTCGTCATTTTATTCTCTTTGGATCGAGCTAGTTTTAATGTTACTCTCAATAAAAATCGGCTAGACCTCGATTTCAACTGCAGCATGAAATTGCGGCAGTAGCGTGTATCCACCTCCTGCTAATCTGTACCTGGTTGAGGCTGCTGTAGGGTAAGGTGGTTCCCCAAGACGTCACGACAATAGTTAAATTAATTTCGTCGATACTGGGGTAAGGGGGGGGGGGTATTCTTTCTGGGCATTTGCTTCTTTTTGAGCTATATCCAACTTTGCTGATTTACGCCACCTTGTTCTCTGTTCAGTGTCTCTTGGCTACGATTCTTAAAACTGATTTTAAGTGAGAGTCAATAACCTCTCAGCTTCCTTAAGGCACGTTTAGCCAGGCCCTCGTTAAACGTTGTATAATTTGGTTACAGATTATAAGCGATGAATAAATGTTCCGCAAGCAATTGTCTTGAGAATATTCAGAGCTCGATTAGAAATCTCTTATAATATATTTAGCTTTACTTGCTGATGCATCGACTAATAAAAAAAAATTGTGTCTAAAGGTACGTCCGACTTAAGATACGATTCTCACCAAGGGTACGGCGGACGTTGCAGTAGGCCCATGGGTATAGGGACGTCGAAAGTATGCCTTTCATGAATAGTCTTCTGGCGGGCTAGTTGGTGCTTTTCGTTCATGGTTTTCGTGCACTTCCACTCAAACCTATAGTATAAGTATGCCTTTCATGAATAGTCTTCTGGCGGGCTAGTTGGTGCTTTTCGTTCATGGTTTTCGTGCACTTCCACTCAAACCTATATTCGCCACTTCCAATGACCTGAAAAATAAGTCCGGTCACCCATTCTTACATCTCCGCACTCCCTCGAATGAAACAGATCGGCGTCTTCACGCCCGTGCGCGTGGCAAGCACCGCTATTAACAGACGACTGCGCCAGGCGACGCGACGTACGGTGAGCCTTCGCATCGCACTCAGTAAAGAGTCTTGCAATCACCCGCATTGATAAATATGTTTGAATGACGCAAGGGAATGAACACAGAAAGAGAAAAAGACAGAGGGAGCGCCTAGTGTTCGTTCCCTTGCGCCATTCAAATTTATAACGATACAGATAGCTCAGCAGCAAGTGCTTCTGCCTAACCTTGATCTGCTCGTAATTGATGCAACCTGTCCCAAGTGTTTGCGCGGAAACAACGGGATACGCAGGTATTAGGGATCGAGCGTCCTTGCCTGCCGCAGCACGCATCTTACCGTGCGTTGCTAACACCTGCCGGTAAGTAATTCATAAGAAATTCTATGCTCGCTCTTCAATACCCGTAAGCAGGGAAAATATGATTTTCATTATTAAAATTTTTTTTTTCTTTCTCACAGCTGTGAAAAATGGCATGTCAAAACTATTGGAGGTCTACGCTGGCTTGGCTGTATCGATCAGGCTGGTTAGCCTGCCGAAGGGAAGAGGTGCTCACCGCAGTACACGAGATAGCAGCCGGAAAGCCGAATTCGTAAACAATCCGCCTCCAGGTCGACGTTGTTTAAGGGAGACTAGGCAAGCACTAATTAAGCATCTTTCCCAGAACTTCTTCTTGGGCTAGTTGGCGCATTGTGAATCTAAGAAAAATAGCAGCACAGTCTTAGATTCAAAGCATCATCTTTGTTTTCTTCTTGAAAGTTAGCTTACATGGAGTTTCAACCAACGTTGGTTTAAGCCACCGTGGTTTCGCGGTTAGCGTGAGCCGAACAATCGAAGGAATGCCAGAATGGCCTGCGCTCAGTCGTCGCCATACACGAGAATAGGGGCGGTGCGCAAACAGCTTCAAAAGGCTTGCCGCAAGGAGAGCCTCAACATTTGAGGAGCGGACTTTGGCACATGGCAGAAAATCTCATATGTGCGTCACGTGAGCGCCTGGAAACAGACAGGATCTTGCAGGTCGCATGTCGCAACGCAACTACAGAAAGACGAGGTGTTTGTCATGCACAGTTCGGCTTCTTCGTATTGAGGCCCGGTTGTATTTACGCCCGTATTTACGCCCGGCGGCTAGCACCGCAGTTCGTCGCCCATGCAAGCGGCGGAGCCGGCAGATCGCTAACGTGCGTCAGCAGAGACGTGTATTTGCTTAGCGCCTGAGCACTCTGGCTCATTAAATAGTCTCGTAATATATGACATTGTTCTGCTCGTAATTTAAGCAAGCTATAACCATAATTTCCCGTACCAGGCACAGCGCACGCATTTCGCGCTACAGAGTTCCCATTTTTGATACTTAAGAAATATTTTGCTAGCTCTTCTTTATTGGCAAATCGAATAGTCATCTTTGATTTTTTTTTAACTTCTGTTTCACAGCCTTGGCAAAAGGCGTCAAATATATTTACGCTTACGCGTTACCACAGCGGCGATGACCAAGCTCACCCGCCTCCCGAGACGAAGGCGTGCTCCACAACAATATATCATGAAGAAGGCCCAAAACCGGAAGCGTGCACGAGTCACTTTCGGAAAAACATCAACGTTTTTTTTTTTTTTTTTTTGGGGGGGGGGGGGGGGGGGGGGGGAGTCTAGGAAAGTGCTCTGTTCCCGGCTTAAAAAAAAGACTTCAATGTTCACGCTTATTCAGAATAAACACCCGCGAGTTCGAGCGTATCGTGAGCTCGGCCATTTCTACACGCCGCGAATCTATTCGCAGCACCGATGCGACGTGCATTCGACTTCGAATGGATGACCGCGGCTCGCCACATGGAAACCAATCTCAAAGTTAACAAAGCGGACTTCGGCAAACAGCAGATAAGTCTATATGTCCCATGTTGGCATGGAAACAGCCAGGAGTTTTTGTATTTCGCACCGCAACTTTGCGACGTGCGGCCAACACTGTAGCCAAAAGACAAGCAAGTCGACTATGCAGTTCAGTTCCGGCTCTCGAAGTACTCGTGCCGAACGCCAATCACCCCATTCCAGGAAGTGAGTACATACAGTCTTCATCCAAAGGTATACCATCCATGTTGGTGGCAATCAAAACGAGCGCTCTGGAAATGAAATCGAACAGACCGGCTAGTGAGAATCAAAATCTCGGACATTGAAAAAACCCTTGTCAGATCCACCAGACGTATTCATGAAAAAAAAATGCTCCGGGTTCATTCGGTGTCTTTTGCTTTATCATCATTATTAACCTGACTAAAAGGGCCTCTCCCATATCTCTCCTATTAACCGTGCCAGCTGCGGCCACCCGGTCCCCACATACTTCTTAATCTCATCTGCCTATCTCACTTGCTCGCCATAACATTCATCGTTCTGTGTTACCCCGAGAACCATCGGCTATCTTGTCCTCGCAGTACAAGCTTGCCCATGCCCACTTCTTCCTCTTGATTCCTACTAAGATGTCATTAACTCGCGTTTGTTCCCTGGTCCACTCTGCCCTCTTCCTATCTCTTAACATTGCACTAAAATAAGGACTCGTCTGATCCGTCCTACGTACTCCGGAATGAAATAAACGGGATCGGTCCTACGCACCTTTACCCACCGTCGTAAAAAAATATCAACCTTCAGCTGCCTGTTGTAGATTTTCGGAGCTGACGCTATGATGACATTGGCACCCGTTCTCAGATTAAATGTCTGGCTAGACCGTAAAGTAATTTATGCGTTTAAGAAGATTCAAATCTAAAAAGACCACTCGCTTCGAGCTACACGTTGGCAGAACTAGAATATAAAAAAATAAAATAAAAAGGCTCAGTGCTCTTATCGTTTTGCTGAAAAATTCTGAATTGTGGCGTTTCATTCAAGCACGAGTGTACTTGAGCATACCGGGCAAGAGAGTATAACTGACAAGCGTGTTGGATGAATGGCCCCATCGAAGTTTTGCCAGGTTACCGCAGCCAATGTGAGCATTGAATTAAAGAGTTGGCCAACCTCCAAGCAGCAGCCTATGGTCAAAAATTAATTTTTAGAATATTACAGCTGTATCAGACAATCGATTTCAGCAGTCATGGCTGCTGTGAATTTTACATAGCGCAGTTTCGAAACATCTCCAGACAAAAATAACACATTTTATTTACGCTCAAAAATCACTCCTGGCTTTCAGTGGATTGAGTTCAGGCGCGACGGAGGTATTGGGTGACCTTTCTGTTGAAACAGACACGTCTTCTCCTTTAGGTGAAAGTCGCCAGGTACTCACAACTTCCAGAAAAAAAAAGAGGAAAAGGCGACGTGAAGATAGCCTTCTTTATTTTCCAGTAGCGAAAATTGTACAGTATGCGGGGACGCTAACAAGAGAGTAAACGTCGAAAGCCCTTGATGTCGTCATAGCCATAGTACGCCGGAAATGATGTATAGGCTGCGAACTTGAACTATTTTAGGTCAGTCAGAATACATACATCATAATCATAATTAAATGGCAGAGACAGCTGATGCGAATAATGAGGGCAAAATAACTAGAAGAATGAGAATAAGGTGGAGTGCACATGGCAGGTTCTCTCAGATCATGAATGAATGTTTGCCAATATCCCTCAAGAGAAAAGCATACAACAGCTGTAGCTTACCGGTACTCACCTATGAGCCAGAAACGGGGAAGCTCAAGAAAAGAGTTCAGCTCAAGTTAAGGACAACGCAGCGAGCAATATAAAGAAAAACGATAGCGCAATGCTAGGACACCGGAAGCGGACAGAGGCAACAAACGGAGGTTAATGACATCCTAATCGAAATAAAGAAGAAGAATTGGGCTTGGGCAGGGCATGTAATCGAACGAAAGATAACCGCTGGTCCTTAAGGGTAACGTAGTTGATTCAAGAGAAGGCAGGCGTAGGAGGGGCGAAACATATTTAGGTGGGAAGAGGAGATTAAAAAGTTTGCGGGGATACGGTGGCCAACTCTGGCAAAGAACAGGGTTAATTGGAACGACATGGGAGAGGCATTTGCCCTGCAGTGGTCGTAGTCAGGTTGCTGGGGCTGCTGCTGATGATGACCAACCTTTAATCAGCAGTCTAGATACCAAATAATGAGCGTGAAACTGTGCAGCACTGATGCACAGCTAGCAAACACAAAAATTTGAAGAAGGCTATGAGAGACGCTGTAGTGAAAGGCTCCGGAAAGTTTGACCCTCGTTAAAGAACCCCCGATGGTCTAAATTTCTGGAGCCGTTCACTATGGTGTTCCTCATAATCTGAGTCGCTTTAGGACGTTAAATCATCATAAACTAAACCAAAAAGCTTGCGCCAGTGTTGCCGAAGTGCTTCGGACAGCCAGTATCCGTCAAAAGCGGTTTTACAAGGAAAGTGACTGTATTTCCGTGCCTAGGCTCCGCTTTTGAGCTTGAGCTGCGCTGAACTTCAATTTCTGGAAATTTTACATGAGTGGAAATGCCACATAATGTGCGTTAATTTAATCCTGAAATCTCCGAACACATGAAAATGTTTCGAAATCACAAAAAAAAAAACGAGAATACAGGGAACAAAGACGGTTTTGTTGGTGGGATAGGAAAAACATTTAATCTCCAACAGAAAGGGGGCAGCTAGAGGGCTACCAGCCTAGACGACGGCCGAGCATTATTTGGTTAGTTCTAGTGATAGTTCTTGAACGAGTTCTAGTGAGCGAGCCGCTGGGGCGGCTCTCAGGCACCAACATTTCCTTCCGTTTCGATGTAAAAATAAAGAAACGTACGGTCGCGGACCCCGGAATGTGAAGTGTTAGAGTGGCAATAAAAATTACGGAGTCTTAGCTCAGTGACAGTATACGAACAGTACTGAGACAATACGCTTATCAGCCTTTTCGTGCTCTGTTTGTTTTTTCCTGATTGGGTAATGTTCCTGTGGCACTCCTTTCTGCCTGTCTTTCTGCACCTCTACAACATGGCATTAGATTATGCAAGAGCGCCTCAACTGCCCATATCCCCTTGATGCACACCTCAGTGAGTGCACATCCAAGCCCTCACTGGTGAAAAAGCACCTTCTCTGCTTCACCTACCTTCAACCGCACCCACTTGCAGGCTATGTAGCTGCGGCTGATTCCTGTGAATGCTCCACGTATGCCGTCGTCCAAGCGATCTACGAAAGAACGCCATCATCTATAAGCCTCTCGTCTGTGATACAAAGAACCTTAAGTGCTACAGCAAGATGCAGGTATAAGCAGGCTGTCAGAGAATTCAACGTCCAGCAAACCGAGAAAGGCGCGAGGATTTGCATCTAGCGATTCGCAACTATTTTTTTTATATAAGTAGAACAATTTCAGCACATCGGCACAACACAGTCATTTTATCGCAGTTACATGTTATCGCAGTTGCACCTTTCTTGGTGTAATAATTATCGTTTACCAGCGAGCGCATACACTTCAGCATTGCTCCTTGTGTAATCGCTATTTAATATTTTTCTCTGAATTACCTCACCGCTGGCTCAAGTGGGCTTTCCTTGCTTATTTCCTTTGGGTGCAACAAACAATGTTCGGATTAGTTCAGAATCCCTACTTTACATAACCTTTATATTTTAATATATATAGTATTATTTGGGGTTTGGCGTGTTGAAGCAACACGGCGCCTATCAGGGACGCTGTAGTGGATGACTCTAATTTAACGTAGACCATCTGGGGTTCTTCAACGTGCGCTGAAATAAGATTTCAAGGCCGCGGGATCGAACCAGCGACCTCGGGATCAGCAGCCGAGCTCAACTGTCCCTTAGCCATCGAAAGGCGTCTTATTCACAACCTGCTGTCTTAAACAACAAATACCTTCGAAAGTAAATGTTGCACAACTTGTTTTGGTCGTTGCGCCTGTTTCACAGATTTATGTAGCACATTACACTACGAAAGACAAGGTTTTCTCATTCGGTGCTTCATGAGTTAAAGCAATGTTAACGATTCGACTAAAACTACACACGAACATTCGAAATGGAAAGACTAGTAAACTGAAGATATCACATCAATGTGGCGTTCAGTTCTTTAGAACTACTGAAAGCACATCACAGAAGAGTAAATAAGGTTTCTTCCTAGGCACAAACTTTTCCTCAGTATTGTTCTTCTCAGATATATCTTTCGGTGGGCTAGCTCTATGGAATAGAAAAGTATGCAAAGTATGAAAAGTATGAAAAGTGAAGTATGCCTTGAAAAAAAGAAAAGTGGGGCTGAACTAAGTCCCGAACCAGTTCGAAACGGTCCTTTTGAGTCGTTCTGGTTCGGTTCAGTTCCAAAGTGGAGACAAAATTAAGAGTTCGACTTGGTTCTACTTCAACGAAAAAAACACTAGTCCGGTTCCGTTTCCGGCTTCGGGTTCCGGTTGTGTTCCGTTTCGCACCCTGGTTTATTGTGTTTAAAACAACCACCAGGTTGTCCACGTGCACCAATTTTACATATAAAGGATTGATCCGAATCAAGGCAGCAATTCACTCTGCACCAGTAAATGCTGATATCAAGTTATCGTTTTTTTTTTCATTCTAGGGGGGAGGGGGAGGCTGCATAACTTCGTAGAGGACAATCAAACTGACCCTACAATGGTGGTAAGAATGATCGGACGCAACAGAGCGACGGCAAACACAAGATGTTTGCTTCATCACACACACACGCCAGTCGGCTGATCACTAGCCGCACAGATTTGCTTCGGGGCACGGAACTAGGCGAGAAGGAAGGCAATCGCGCTTCCGATGCATGGGCGTCGAGGGATCGCTTTGTGCTTGGTGGGTTGCTGAATCGGGGCTCCTCAGGCGCATATACAGAACCGAGCGTGCAGAGGCCGCAGCCTCGGTAAAGAATGCTGTCGTTCGCATTCTATGCCCACGCATATTTTTTTTTCTCTTTCTTTTGCTAAGGAGCGCGCTCTAGTCGACCCTTGAGACGCTGTCGTCAGCGCTCGAGAAGCCGTGCATTGTCGGCCCGTGACCTTTTGTCCCGACAAGAAAGCGAACACCCGGGAGCTATGAAGCATCCCCTGCGGGGGAGTGTTCTGGCAGTGTCGGTTATACAATCCAAAGCTGAACTTGGCGTTTATAGGGAAGTGCTTGACGCGTGAGCGTGTCTGTCACGCCTGCCCTGACTGATCACGCTGGGTGGGTTGGGCTGAAGTGGTTAACTTTTTGGTCTCCTTGTGCTCTGTTTATCAGTTCTCTTTTTTATGCCTTTTACTTCGCTGCCCACGCATAGATTTGTCACAGTTTTGTTTGTCAGTATAGTTTTTTTTCGTAATCCACTCATTTTCGGAGGGCGGATGATGGTAGCAAATCATGCCGCATACGCTTTCCATTAGTGTTGGTTTGAAACGTGACTTATCCGTACCTGCTTTTCTCTCTTTATAGCAAGAAAATTAGAATAAGTTTGGTTTGGTTTATTCGGGTTTAACGTCCCGAAGCAACTCAGGCTATGAGGGACACCGTAGTGAAGGGCTCCGGAAATTTCGACCACCTGGGGTTCTTTAACGTGCACTGACATCGCACAGCACACGGGCCGTTAGAATTTCGACTCCATCGAAATTCAGCTGCCGCGGTCGGGATCGAACCCGCGTCTTTCGGGTCAGCAGCCGAGCGCCGTAACCACTGAGCCACCGCGGCGGGTGAAAATCGGAATAATAGGTTGCTCTCTGTAGGCATAAGTGTTCGTTCTGTGCTCAGTAGTGTGCAAGTAGTAGTGCGTGTTCCTCAGTAGCGCCCTAAGCCTTGAAGAGATACTAAACAAGAACACTAATTCAGGCTAGACAGGAAGGGTTAGTACACTTGTTAGGAAATATGTCATAATTAGCAAGAACAACCCTTTTATAAGTCTTAAAATTTTGGAAAAGCGAGGTACACGTGGCGCCGCCATTGGAAGATTCTTGCAGGGGCGACCAGGGACGTATTCATGAACGAGAGCTGTTTCGCCGTCTCGATGGGCAGTTACCGTCAAAATACTAGGAAAGCAGCGTGGCGAGCACAGCCGACAGTTAAAAATTTAAAAAGTATTTTATTTTAGTACACGGTCATGCAGACAGGTGCATGCGTGCATGTCGTCAACAGGCAAAGCGCTTTTAGGGCGCGTGACCTTCGATATTCTCTGCATAGTGAAAAAGAGAATATACGTTTAAGTGTGCTTAAATATATCCCAGATTTACAATATAAATGCACTATCATCAATTATTTTGGTAATAAAGAAAAAGTTTCCAAACGCAGGTAATCATTCACGCAGTACGTGACGCGCCGGCACGCGAGGCATCGTTTACCACGAGAAAAAACGTACAGCCAACTGATATCAGGGAATAGGCGTGCATCCCCTTCCGACAGCTATTGCCGGCAGACGGCAGACTTCATCTGGGTGGAACCTACCCCGATTCGATTTCGCTCACGACCCACATGAAGCAATTCACGAACATAGAAATCGCACCGACTACTGCAGGGTCACATTCGCTTCCTTGGATAGGTCCTGAACTCCGAGCTTCGCGTTAACGTTCTTTGAGACGGGGAAAAATTTCTTCCAATTCTTCAAGCGTATTTTCCCGAACGTGCCTCAGCAAAACCCCAGGCCGGATGACCCCAAGGTAGCTTCCCCTGTTTTGAGCATGCCTAACGTCAAAAATGGTCGTTCCCTCTGAAATAAACCATCATAATTAATTTTGGCAAGAGTGATCGATTAATCAATTGATTGAGTGACTGCTTGATTGGTTGATTGATATATCGATAGATCAGTCAATCGATATATACCCAGCCTCCGTATATGCAGACTACAATGAACGTGCCATGTAAGCTTAAAATGACATGGGCGGTCTTGTTATCCAACCAAGCATAACGCTGGATTATTTACGTGCTGTGCGGTGCGGACAAAGGAAAGGTGCTGTTTAAATATGATGCGCACGCTGTAGAATTGATTTTTGCTTTAAAAATATAGCTTGCGCACAAACAGCGACGACGGAGTGCATCGTTCTGGTTGAGGACAGCGGATTGAAAATGCGACGCTGCACAGCAAGTTGCAAGCAAAACAGTGAAGCAGGCAAGCTTTCAAGCGGTCGAAGAAACTAAGCAAAATTTCGTCATCGACGCGGACACGCCGAGCTGCAGCGAAACCACCGGCGTCCGTGCCTTCGCCCTTGTTTCGGAGCTTCCGCCAATGCCCTGTGTGCAGCAGGCAGCTCCTAGTGAGGGCCGTGTTCCACGCCGCAGCGTCAAAACTGAACGAGGCAGCTGCGATTGATTGCTGGCTGGCAGCCAACGGAGGCGACATGCCTCGCGCTTACTTCCTCGCAGGGCCCAGACCGCAGGAAAGGCGGGTCCAGTTTGTGCGTGTGCGCGTGTGTGTGCTCGTATTGGCAAGCCGGTGAGCGTAGTGGCGGGTAGCGAGAGAGAGTGGAGGGGTAGAAGGCGGCTAACAAGTGCGGGCTAGAACGCGGCTGCCACGCCGGCTTCAACCCATATTGCTGTGCCCTGCTGCTGTCATCGTAGATTTTTTTTTTGTGTTTTTTCTGGTTTATACATTTACCGTGAGAGGGCGCACGTGGTTAAGCTCACCTGAGGTACGACGTGATGGGTTCGGAGAGCGCTTAAACATGCAAGAAAGCGTCGTTTTCCGTACTATTTGATTTCTTGTTTTTACTGCGAAGTCGGTGACAGCTAGTACGAGGTGCAGTGGAAGAAATCTGCATGTGGAAACCGCGTGGAAAGGGTGCTGCCAACGGTGCCGCCTTGTCGGGAACATTTTCTGAACGCCCTAATGGCGTTAGGACGTTTTGTTCTTTATTTTTATTTCCTTCTTCACCGCAGCACCGCCCTAATTACACGCTGTCGAGGATTTCACCGGGCGCCCGACGACAGCGTTGCCGCGTGGCTGGCAGGCAGGCAGGCAGGCTGGCTGCGTGGTGGCGGTATGCAGCTCTGCGATGTTAGCTACTGCCAACGCTCATTCGGGGATTAGAAGCGCAACTAATCGTTGCGTCAGTCAACGTTAGGTAGGTGCATGCGCATGACCACAGAAGCGAGACAATATTTTTTTTTTTTTTAGCGGCTTTATAGAGGACCGAAAAAGGAGACATGCAGCAGCTCTAGGTGTGTTATCAAGCAAATCTGTGGAGTTATTTACTTTCACCACTTGTTATAATTCACTTACTTTAATCACATACAACCTGTCTGAGCCTCACGTTCGATCATTCGCTGCTCCTTGCCCCCCGTCCTTTCCACCGTCTCATCCCTCAGTCTCCTGTCCCAAGCACTCTACTTTTTGTGAGAACATTTTGTTTCTGGTGATCTTCCCATTGGCTGCATCTACCTGCAGGTTCGCCGTGGTTATGCTGCATCGTTTTCAGCAGTGCGCAAAAGCCCGATGAAACAGCACATAAGAGAGACGAAGACACGAGCGCTTGTTTGTCTTCGTGTCTATCTGTGCTCCGTCCCATTGCTCCTAAGCTCTGCGGAAAACGATACAACCGCAACTAGCCCGACAGCTAGTCCAATTCAATTATATGTGCAATTCGTAATAAGTATCATAGCGCGATAAACTTTGAGTCTTCTTTTACAGAAGCCTGTGGCTGCAGTTGCGATAGAAACCCCCATCTTTACAATGCCCACGAGCTTAACGATGCAGTTCATAGTAAGAGCCGCCGTGGTGTAACTTCCTGATCTGATAACATTGGGGCTACACATGAGTAAAACCTTTTGTAAAGCAGAAGAAACAGCGTAATGGAGGAGAGCGTTGGTATTAGACAGTGTCATCATCATTATCATCACCAGCGTGACTACTCTTACTCCAGGGCAAAGGCCGCTCCTATATCTCTCGTATATAACCCTGTCCTGGACCAGCCACGGCCACCCTACCACCCACCCTACAATGGTTAAAAACGGCTTATAAAACGCACCGTCATATAAGTGACGAAAAATTAAAATTTTAAAACAAAAAAATCGTTATTATTCATCGGAAAACCTTCCCGACAACACCCCCAATCCCCAACCCCTTGAGCGATGGGATACCTTGTTATACAGCCTCGCCCTACCGATTCAGCTCGCACTGACGGACAGGGGCCAGAAGCTGCTGAAAACATATGGGTCCCGTAACTAGGGAACCACCCCGTCTGGTGCCTGCGTGCACCACAGATTTATTTAGGACCCAATAACTGCTGATTCTTCATCATCGGACGCTGAATGTACGCTAAATTCTCCAAGTTTCTTTTTTTTCGACTGCATGACACAGTTACCTAGTCACTCTAATCTAGCAAAGTTACTGTCTTCTGTTGCACGTTCTATCTGTTCCTTCTCAAGTAGTATTCACTAGCTGTAGCATGCGCAGGGCCGGCGGCACTTTTCTATGCGCATGTGTCTGTCTCGTCTTCTTCCGTCCCGTCCGTCAGCGCTGTTTTGCCGTACCATTCTTTCTTCTAGGTATGTTTAGCACACAATAAAGTGCTCATTTGTCGATTCTATTCCGCGTCTCTCATAGCTTCAGTCGCTTTGGGACGTTAAACCCCATAAACCAACCAACTTTTCTATTCCTAACCTGTTATTGGTACAGTCCGTGACTACGGCGGCAAAGTGAATCGTACTAGGCCATTTAAGAAAATGGCAAACCTGAAGCTGAAAAAATGGTAGTATTTTAACGTAGTGAAACCAAGTAGAAGTTCGAAAACGTGTTTTGCATGACTGACTCATGGCTTTGCTTTTCTGGGCCATGGACACGTTTGGTGATGATATTAGACTTGCGTTAGGCTCTCGACGAGGTTAAGCTGATCTGATCTGTTCGCACCACAGATGGAAGCTGACGAAGACGACCATGTGCGCAGCGCGAGAGTGTTTTGCAGTTTGATACGAGGTGTGATCGGCTGCGGCTGTAGCATAGCTGCAGCCGATCACACCTAGCCGCAGCCGATCACATCTCGTATAAAACTGACAGCTTGGTTCAAGGTCTTTCTTTTTTAAATCAGCAAACCAAACCTTTCTTCTAGGAGAGGGCTGAGTCGGGCTGATTGGTTCATGTTGAATGGTAAGGCAAAACAGCGCTGACGGACGGGACGGAAGAAGACGGGACACATGCGCATGTGTCTGTCTCGTCTTCTTCCGTCCCGTCCGTCAGCGCTGTTTTGCCGCACCATTCTTCCTTCTAGGTATGTTTAGCAGACAATGAAGTGCTCATTTGTCGATTCTGTTCGCGCCCACTGGTCATAAAAGTGAGGGGTCTTCGGGGGGTTTTCTTAAAAATGTCGGCGACACATTATATTTCCTGACTGTACGGTTTTACTTAGAAATTCGATACAGTCTATCCAGAATACAGATGACAAAAATTCTGATTGAGGCGTTGTTTCCTGCACCGATGTATTGGCAGCCTTACCTCTCCTTTCTAGTCAACAGTGTATTAAAGCGGGTGCAGCGGCTGTGTGCTCCAGCGGCCGCAAACACCTTTTTTCAACTTCGCACGTCAGCCTTACCTGCGAAATCGTGGCTTCTTGAAAAACGGACTTTTGTGCCGTGGTCTGTGAACTGTCGCTCATGTCAACAGCCAAAACTATTGATCATTGCTTTGTGATTTGTCGCGATGCCGCGTTTTTTTTGTTATTCTTCAACAGTCTGTCAAAAAAGACACACTGAAGTTACGCCCTATGATATAAGATTTTTACCTACAATGGAAGGGTCCAAGGATCCATGTGATCATTTAGTGCGCATAGGTCTGTTGAGCCTGTGGAAGAGTCGCATAACAGATTGCCACACAGAACCACCACGTTCATCGAAGTCTCTGTTCAAAGAACAGTGGGCTATGGTGCGGATGGTATATGCTGCGCAGGATCGTCCTTCTGCCTAGCTTTCTTTCCTGGATGCATGCGTGTGTCTCCCAGAATTTGATGTGCTGAAAAAGTGAGAGCTGGATGCTGGTGTGATTGTGTAAGTCGCACTTGAAGCCTGTCAGGGTTGGTGTTCTTGCATGGAATAAAGAAAAAAACTGCGGATATAGCATAGTGCTTTCTTGCAGCGGCCAACGAGGCTTACCTTTTCGCGCCACCGTGGGTTCGAATCCCAGTCGCTGCGACAATCATTTGATTATATTTATTTATTGAAGGTCAAGGTCAAGGTCAATGCTTCAGCGATGAATCGGCTTTTACAGCTTTGGTTTCAAGTAAAGCTTTCTCTCTAAAACTGAAGGACGAGGTGGACTTTTCCAAATGTGACTTCTCCACTCTAACTACGGTGATCCGATAAAGAGAATACTTTTTGCCATAATATACTTTAAACCAAACATGTAACTTTAAAACGGCGTTTCCCCGTACGTGTCTTTATGGGCTGACGTTTCAGCATTCAAACGTCCAAAGCTGGGTTTTTACACCCATTAAGCAAAGAGGTACATCGTACACGAATAAAACCATTATCGTTTAGTTCTCACTTCTCTTTTAAAACTAACAGAATTTTTCTAATGTATGTAGTCAGTGATTTTTTTAGGGCAAATAAAGCAAATAGACAATAAAGCAATAGACAAAGTAAATATGCAAATGCTTTTTATGGTCGGAACGAGCTTTCGCTACCCTGTATTGTAGTTAAGAAATAGCATTAATGTACGACAAATCATGATACTGCGGACGTGCCTCTGAAAATGGAACTCAATGCTTACGTGTCCTGTAAAGCGTGGTTTGCCTGTAGAACAGGCGCGTACCACGGCAAAGACGTACCTGTCGTGCAAGCGGTGGTGATGCACTAGCAGGGGAAGTCTAGCTAAACAACATTGGTCATTCACATCGAAATAAATACAGTAGCACAGAGCAGCCCAAATAACGAGTGACTAGGGTAGCTTTTATATGGATAGGTGGCTATATTGGTTAGTCTGTAGAACTTTATATTGAGCGGGGTTGACTTCATGGTTATGACTCGATGTTTCAGCCTTGGCTGATTGAACTTGGAGTATCATGCGCATCAGTACTTAGCGCATAACTTCGTGTGAAGACGGAACATACCCTTGTCGCTTGAATTATCTCCAATGTAGCATTCTTCCTTGGCGCGAAGCACCTGCAGTCCAAATTTTTCCTTTATTTTTTTATCGGTTTCAAAAAACTGAATTCTGAATTGTACGCGGACCTATGGCTTTGTCTTTTTGCAAGTTAGTGATTAAAATTATGAACAATTTTAAAGCCTTCTGCGCTTTCGTTAATTTCTGAACTTTGAAAATCGGGAACTGGTGCATTCCAGACAATTCTGTTCCCGACTTCGCTTTTTGTTTTCGTTTTTTAAGCAGCAACCTAATTCCAGAAGGAAACCCGGAAATGATACGGCACCTACCGAAACCAACCATGCGAAAAAAAATGCACGGCTGAACAATGGAATGTGTGGCGAACAAAGAGAACACCACCGCAAAACTCGTGCAAAGCGGCGAACGTGAATGAGCGATGTCCAAGAAAGAAAAGCGCCGTGAAGTCAAAGAGGCTATAGGCGGGCAGTGCTCTCGCTTCACACGCGCTCACAGCAGCGGAGAGAAAGAGAGAGAGAGAAAGATGAACGTGGGTGGAGGGTGCGCTCGGGCTCGAGCACGCGATCGAGTCAGTGGCGCCCCCTGGTCTCCCCGTGACGGAACCTGCAGCTCTGTAGCGGCGGCGACAGAGGCTCTTCGATTGCCGCCGCACACGCGCATTCGCCAGCCGCGCATCGAAGCTGCCGCACCGGGCGCCTTGCGCGAATTTCCGAAGCCCGAGAAAGCCAACTGCTCTTTAAATCTTCCCACGTCGGCTGCCTACACTGCTGTCTTGGTGTGTCGCGGCGCCTGGCCTTTGCACGTAAGTTGGGACTGTGGGATTTTACAGTGAGATAGCGTGGCTTTTCGGAAATCACTCGGAACGGATATATCTATCATTTCTCAAAGCTCTGAACATTCGTCCATTTCTGCAGTTGGCACCCTTTTCGGGATCTTCCAGGAAGACTGGCGGCCGACTTTCGGGACATAAGAAGAACTACGTGACAATCGCTTCTGGCAAGTGAAGGCGCCGACTCCGCTTGTAGTGACTGCAAAGTTTAGTACTCTGTCATCTCGACCAGACGTTCTACCTTGCGGACTACGCAAGGCGTGCCTCTTTTGCGTGCCTCTTAATCTCTTTCTAACAGCCGCATTCACGTCGTCCGTCCGGCCTGCGACACTTGTGATTTCATTAGGTGTGAGTCCCTCAAGATATAAGTTGAAAGCCGTCGACAGGCAATAATGCACAACCACTTCAACGGTTCTTAGTACAGTGCACCCACTGGAAAAAGACGAACTTGTGCGCATCGCCTTGCGACTGAACGCCGGCAACACGACAGACGTGCTTTACCTGTACTTCACTTGTGCTGAAGACCACTGCATCGAACCATCATTACCATCCTGCAATAGTTGAACTTCAAATTTTGGTAAGTAGGAGAGAAAACATTCCCTCTCTTCTTTTAAACGTGCTTTCTTTTCATCAAAAACTTTTCAAAATGACAAGTTTAAGGCTGAAATATTTAACGCTGATCAGCCGTAAGCTATGTAACCGTGTGTTGGAACGGAGACTGAAGTACGCTCCTGTAGCGCATGCAGGTTAAGAAGAGAGGAGCGCTCGCCTATTCAGTACGCGGGTTCAAGCAGTTTTTAATGCAGTAGTAGCTTTGAGAGGCTCGTTGGAGTTTGAAGGCAGCTTCGGATAAGCTTAACGCACTCCACCACCTGTAATATAAGTGACCCAAGCCTCTTGTCTGTCCATTGAAAATGCAGGGCAGTGCGACTGTTGTATACAGCGCTGTGATGAGCGTGGATGTGAGCCATTTCGACTATGTAGGCTGAAAAGTTTGCACCCTGGAGTAGAAAAGATAAGTGCAGCTGAGCCATTGCTTTTGCCCCTCTTGAGTCGGGTGAGAGCATTATTACTGGGCATCTTCACTGTCTGCACGCGCTTCAGCCTTTGTGACTGCATGCGGCGCCCGATGTGTGGTGCTTTCCCTAGTAGCTACGAATGTTATCTGCCTCATTCCGCCATATAACAGTGTCGTTGGTGTAACTGTCCGCGCAAGCCTGGCACCAACTTCATCTAACACTAAGCTTTGTAAACATTTAAATAGCAACACAATTGTAACCACCCAAGCGGTCAGTGAAATTCGCTTCGCTACAACAATAGACGTCTGATGTTCTAGAACGCAGCTCTTAGGCGCTGGTCCCTGCGTACGGCGCCGGCGTAAACGGTCGCCCGGGTAGCAGAGCAAAACACAACCTTGAAGGTGGCTGCCACGGGAAGATTCCGGAGGGTGGCAAGCAGAGCAACATCCCCCCTGCCACTACGTGTTGGTGTAGTCGGCTTAACACACCAACTGACCGCTCATACTGTCATCTGAAGTTTCAAAACGAAACGCCGCATGCCACGGCAAAAGCGGAGGAATGGAGAGCTGGAAGGTTGCTGCCGCGGGAAGGTCCCGAAGAGTGGCTTGCAGTGTAACCTTGCACCTGCCAGCTATGGCAGGTGCTGCTATGGCAGGTGGCTTGGGAAGAGCTACATTCCAACTTCGAATTACCTACTATCGAAATCGTCTCTAAATTTTCTTTTGGTTTTGGAGTTTCG
Organism: Amblyomma mixtum; assembly: GCF_055824585.1. NCBI lineage: Eukaryota > Metazoa > Arthropoda > Arachnida > Ixodida > Ixodidae > Amblyomma > Amblyomma mixtum. The sequence continues at coordinate 228,980,151 of NC_143012.1, read as the reverse complement.
CGCAAAAAAAAATGGCGCTCGAGCATAAGCTTTTTAAGAGGGCTTCAAATTGGGCTAGTTGGTAGTTAACATGGTCACACATAATTGCGCTTTTGAAAAAGACTTCGAACAACACGGGGACGACACAAACTCTCGTGCGCAAACTGCCAACTGAAGTTTTTATTGCGATGAGCACACATATATAAGCTTCGCATGTCAGAACAAAAATCAACAAAAAACGCAGTTAAGCAGCACTTTTGCAAACATGTTAACAAGCATAAAAAAAGGTTTTATCGCAGCTGATTGGATAGCATTTTTTAATACTGATCCAAGAGTTGCATTTCCTGTTTGGAAAGCAAAACTGAGGGGTCACCTACACAAGTTCTTTTTCCTGATTCCATGCAGTTTTTGGCAAGTGGGAGAGCGTTCGTATTGGCGCGATCAAAAATAGCACCCATCTGCCTGTGTGCGAGTGTCACATTTGGTATAAAAATTATTTTTAAAGACGTTGATCACTGCTGCCTTTAATTCAAGAGCTTACGAGCTTTAGAGCTTGTTTCACATTGTGTACGATTCTAACGATTTCGATATTCAAGGGAAACCGTTCAAATCTTGCCACTTGAAGTAAAAACTAAAAGCCCATAGCAGTTTTTCACTGTATACTCTGACTGCAAGGCTAACAAAATGGTACGCTACATGCGGAACACACAGCGCTAGTGCATAATGAAATTTGGCGCTTACAACTCCAGATTTCCTTGAAGAAAATCTGAAGCGCACGTGTGTCCGTTCCCCCACTAAATGGTACTTTTGAAATGCGAATTAGTATTTCGACTTTTGTTGCACAATATTTGCCGGAAGTGCGCAAGAGCAAATAGCGGTCTGGAGATCACTGCGTAGGCACCAATCATAAATATTAAAATGATGTGTTGCACAGAATACCCGTGCGGAAAACCAGAAATGCTCGCAACGCAAGAAGTAAATCGCTTATGCAATCTGTCAGCAGCGTAAGGTCTGCTTATGTTAAAGCCGTCGGATGGTTACTGCCATGAAGCAGCCGCATGCGCCAACAGTACAGTCCCCGATAAAAAGCGTACACAGAAAAACTCTCACCACTATCGCTCTTTAAAGGTACTTCTACCAGTGCGAAGTTACAATACCAACACTTTCATGAAATAGAAGCTTCAGTGCTCTTCTAGACATCATCTAGATTCCTTGCAGTTCGAGCGGTACTTCACTGTCGCTGTTGTAAGGCCACACAATTTCGGCAAACACGCGTAGTATGCGCGCCTGCTACCATGCGCTGCATAGCGCTGGACTTCACTGCTAGATGGCGTGAGCCACCACCTGACTTATCCATCCATCAATGCCAAGGGAAATTCGAAGGTTAGGTGCACCTTATGAAAAGAAGGAGACGAATATGCATGACAAAGACGAAGATGAACATGCGCTTCAGGAGCATCGCTATCGCCATATGTTTTCAATGCTCGAAATGAAAGATCTCGCAGGGTTTTCGCCTCTGCTCTCGTCATCCCAGTTCATTAAATGTACCCCCGCCTTACACCCACTGATTTCCGGTGGCCATCAGGACTAATGATTGCTAGCGCAGGAAAAACTATTTAAGTCATATTCTCCAGCACGAAGCGACAACGGATCATCAAGGTCAGCAGGTTCGCACAGTATTTCACCGCACACTTTAGCGGCCGACAGGTGGCGCTAGTTGGTGAAGTCCAAGAAAGCTGCGCATGCAAAAGCTAAAATAGCCGACAGTCATAATAGACAGGCTTTAATCAATGAATAATAGTAACTTAGAGCAGACGTAAAACCCAAAAATTCAGGAGGCACTCAAGCTCCACCGTAAGCGTATCACATGACAGCGCTATGGGTCTCTTCAGAAGCCTGGGGTCCTCTTCTGCATATCACTATGCAGTCGCTGTGCTTGTTTAATTTTTATTTAATATTATTTATTAATTTTTATTCTTTTATTTACCACAAGACACATAGGTCTTCCATTTAACCAAGTAGAACGAACGTTCCTAAGTGGTTGAGGGCTAGCGCGTTCGGCTCACGACCCATGAGGCACATGTTTGTGAGCCGGTTAGGCCATATTTCTTTCAGTCATTGTGATGTGTTTGAATTACCCGCGCAACGACGTCACAACTCTCTCAACCAACCTCTATTTCTTCGACACGCCAAAGTCAACAGTTCAAGGTTGGAGTTTTTCGGTGAACGGTACCCTTATCCTTAAAGGTGCATTGAAGAGGAATCTGAACTCGTCTTTTTGCCGCGGGAACTCTATCTACATGTCCTGAGCATTCTTAGAAACTGCGAATTATTTCCCTGTGCGGCCGATTTGCATAATTTAAATCGAATTAACGTCCAGCTCGCGCCTTTTTTTTTAAATTCCCCGCAGACGGTGGGAGGAGTCGACTAACGATGAAGTGCCTTTCAGGCAGTCGCGTGGCGGCTATGCATTCGCTTTTATTTTGTTTTTTAGGTTTCCGTGACTAAATAGATTTAGTCAGATGCTACATAGCTCCAAATTAGGCCCACGGAAAAAAAATACGCGTTGTCTTTTTGCTTTCGCCGATCACAATCGATCACTCCGCCGATGGCAGAGCGGGAAGCCGCCACGGGACTGGTTGAAAGGTTGGTTAACTCCTCCCCGTCCGCAGGGAATTAAAAAAAAAAGGCGGCAACCGGAACATTTAATCAGATTTAAATTAGGAAAATCGTCCGCAAGGGCAATAATTCGAAGTTTCTAAGAACGCTCGGAACGTGTAGATCGAGTTACAGCGATAAAAATACGAGTTCATATTCCTCTCCAGTCCACCTTTAAGGCGTTAAAATATTACAGGCACTTTAAAATAAAGAACGATGATTGTCTACAAAAACGGCTCTATAATTGCAGTAGTGCCCCCCCCCCCCCCCCCCTTTTTTATTATGCATTCAGATCTCAGTTTAAATACTTTCCAGGATTATATTTGCCTTTTGATTTTCAGGCTGCGACAGGATATCAGTAGACGGAGTGGTGTCAAGCACTGACGACACTACTAGAAAGTTCAGCTAGGAAGTCTGCCGGCGCTGCACGTGGCGCTTAATGTCTAGTCTTCACTCCAGGCTGAGAGACATAAGCGCTCCACTGAATGGAAATTACGTCTCATAAGCATCATTCATTTATAGTGTTCTTCCGTCTTTCGTGTCATGGCTCTAACTACGTCACTTACCTTCACTGAAACATGACAACTTTGTGTAAACAGCAACAGTGTAGCTCACATCTCATCAACGGTTAACGGTTAATGCAATTTTACGCGCTGTAGTAGATTTGTAGGTTACAGGTAAGCTGAAATCGAGAAGCACGGATAGATTTTAACAACTTGCGCTTTTCTCGTGTGCACTAAAATCTCAGCGCACAGCGATTTCCGCTTCCGCCTCTTTTCAAGTGTGGATTTTTAGCAGGAAGTACACCTGCTATTCCTTGTTAGCCCATGAACTCCATAAATCTCTGAGGCACCACTGCAAAGCAGAATTGCTCATGTTTCCTCAGAAAAATTGTCGGCAGATCTCATTTATTTCGACCAAACGTTTTAGAGTTGCGTTATTTCTTTCGCCATCATAACTTATTTGCCGCATTTCCGTATTTTGCTTCTCTTCATTTCTATCACTCGAAAGCTGTACGTAATTTCATCCCTTATTAAGGACGGAGTAAATTTTCACCGCCACACACAGAGTCTAGGTAAATACCACGCATGTCATTTACGCGCCCAGCGAGTATATCCTCTCCAGATAGACGGTGATTTTCGCGCTTACGCCCGGCTTGCAGTGTGACCACGCATATTTTAATTGCGGCCCCAAGCCCAGTGGCTGATCCGCTTCGGCGAATTCTAATTGAGGGTACATGATCCGACTCGGTCTGCATGCACCCCATTTGCTTGGCTCCATAAGCGCGTTCATTCTTCATTTCCAATGGGCTCGAAGGTCTCCCGCCCCTCGCCGTGGCGGAACCGAAAGTTTTAGCAAAACTTTCATTTTTTTGCTGCTGATGAGCTGTTAATCTCACAAAATTTGTATGCTACGCCTGCATGAAACTGGGTCATTAAATGAACACATACGAGGTCTGTTAGAAAAGTATCCGACCTTTGGCCGAAGAAAAAAAGCTGGCGTAACTGGAGCGTTGGAAACCTAATAACCTTCAAAGTAGTCTCCTTGGGGCTCCATATACATCTCCCAGTGGTGCTGCCATTGTTGGAAGTATTCCGAAAAGGCCCTTTTCGGAATGTAATTTAGCTCTGCTGTCGTTGCAGCCATAAAGTCCTTTATTTTCTGAAATCGCGCTCCTTTCAATGACCTCTTGATTTTAGGAAACAGCCAGAAGTCGTAGGGGGACATATCAAGAGATTAAGAAGCCTATTGAACTACAGGAGTCTGGTTTTTCGCCAGAAAAGTCTGAATCAAATGCGAGGAATGTGCAGGAGCAATGCCGCGAGGGATGCGCCAATTTCTTGTTGACCTCAATTCCGGTCTCTTGCGCCGCACAGCACCAACTAGGCGATGGAGGACATCTCTGTAGTACTCTTTAGTCATTCTTTGATCCTGTGGGGTGCGTACTCGTGGTGTGCCACACAGAGGGAGTCAAAAAAGCAGTCAGCATCACTTTGACATTGCTGCGCACTTGGCGGGCCTTCTTTGGTCTTGGTGACGTGGAATGCGTCCTCTGTGACGACTTGGATTTCCGGGTCGTACCCGTACACCAAAGCTTCGTCACTAGTGATTACGGTGTCGGTGAAGTCAGGGTAACTGTTTGTGGAATCCAGCATCTCCCGTGAGACTTCAACACGAAGCTGCTTTTTCTCCACCGTCAGCAGCTTCGGCACGAATTTCGCCGCAACTCTCGCCATGGCCGAATCTTCGGTGATAATGGAATGTGCAGAAAAATTGCTGATGTCCACTTCTTCCGCAATTTCTCGGATAGTCACACAACAGTCCCGCATCACCACAGCGTTCACTTCGGCAATTGCCTGGTAATTTAGGCATGTTGATGGCCGACCGGAGCGTGGCTCTCTCTCCACAGATGTGCGGCCGTCTTTAAACCAGTTGCACCACTGCTTAATCTGTGTGCTGCTCATAGCATTATCACCGAAAGCCGTGTGAACATTTCGAATGGTTTCCACTTGGCTATCGCGAAGTTTCTGGCAAAATTTGAGGTAGTAGCGCTGCTCCTCTCGCTCCGCCATTTTCCTTGCAACAAAAAACCGACGAGAGCACTGCGCACTGCCTCACTCAAACGCTGCTTCCCAGCGACTGACGCTATCGGGAGGCGGGAAAAAATTCGTGCATGCGCACGAGAGTTCAAGGTCATCTGATGCAAGCGCGCTTGTTTCATATCCATCAGGTGTTCGCAAAAAAAAAAAAAATAAAGTCGGATACTTTTCTAACAGACCTCGTATAAGTCAGCTCCAGCATACCCCTCTATTCCTTGTGCGCACGCGTTTTTGCATTTAGGCACAAGCGCCTATGACCACTAACGCTTTCATTGGTCTGCTTCACCGATTAAGTACAGTTATCAACATAACTAGCTCGATATCAAGCCCTCTTTCGCTTTTTGTGCGTTTAGCATCGCATTACCTAACAAGTCACATTAAAGTTATCGTTGCGCAATGTACCCTGGCACTTTTCGTGTTAAATATGCCCAAGCATGTTCCTTAGCCTAGGTAGCACGTTCCTAGCCTGGTATTTCGATTTCAACGCTCTAAAAGCGCTCTTTTCACGTTTATTTTGAAGCCAAATTTTGTGCGTAGTGGAAAACAGCCAGCGAAACTGCAACCCATGTGCGTTAATCCAGTCCCATGGAAGTAATTGTGTAATCAAAAGGCAGCGCACTTGCACTAAAGCAGGCACGCACAATCGATTAGGAAGCTCGTGCCTTCTGAAATTTGTGCACAGGGCGAGTATCGATTGAAGTCTGACGATAAAGCCTTTTGACCCCGGCTCCAAGCGAGAATGAATATGAAGCAGCTCCTTTGCAGCGAGCGCGCTCTGGCGGCCTGATATCGAGCCGCCGATGAATAACGCATGCCTTCACAAAAGCACCAGGGTGGGCGAAGCGCGGGCGCTATATCCAGTGCTTTAGAATATTCAGGAACAAACAGCCTCTAGGAAACAGGAGTGAACTCGCGCAGGCAGCCTGGAAGAGGACATTTGCGCTTGAATATTCAATGCGTGAGTTCTACCTTTTCCACCGGTCGCCTTTCGACGGGCCGCTGCTGAAAACAATCCTGCGGCGAAGAATCCCAAGAAAGTCGGGGAACTCGCACCAAAGTATTGCCTTCTGACTGGCTGGCCGTGTGGAGGGGCAGATAATGAACATGAGTAAGAAATGAAAGAAGGGAGATTAACTGGAAAACATCCCGGTTGATGGATTCTCCCGATCAACTTTCCCAGGTCTTCTAACTTGCCGAAGTGTGGCTGGATTTCGTGGTCCGAGAAAGGCGGCATTCATGGCACTAGCCCTACTGTTAGCCCAGCTTGCCTAAACATGACTGCTCTTTGCCAGCTTCATCGTCTACTTTTTAGTTCCTTGGGCAGTCTACTCTTAGTGCGAGTACAGTTATGCCAGGGTGGAGAAGGCTCAAAGGGCCCGACCGCACGCTAGGATAGGGACCGAGGAATGAGGGGAGCAAGAAAATAACAAAGCCTGGCAAAAGATACTTCTGGAAAAAAAACACCTTCAAGCTCTGACCCGGATGCTCGTACAATGCAAACGGCTTCACGTACACCCAGTAATCGTTGGAAAGTGTCGTAATGAATGGCGTAATGGTGGAAATGTTACTGTACAACTTACCTAGAGTGTTGCTACTTGTAAAAATTTGTCGTTGTAGAGAAAGCTCGTTACTATTTAGCGTAACTTTAGCTGTAGCAGACTGGATTCCAAGGCAAGGGTGACTGTAGCAAGGGTCGGCAGAAAGTTAGGTAGGCGGGCGAGAGTAAGAACTTTGCGGTGATAAGGTAGCCGCAACTGGCAAAAGACAGGGTTAATTGGAGTGACATGGGAGAGACACTTGCCCTGCTGTGGGAGTAGTCAGGCTGATGATGATGATGATGCTGCTGCTGATTGGCATGCAACGCCGCCCGGGACCATTGGGTCTTTTGGGTCTTTAGGTCTTGACAGTCGAGCAGGGCTGTCTCCCAGTGCTCTCTGGTGGGGTTGGGGTGGATAGATGGGTTTGATTGACATCTCCAAATCATGTGAAAGGTGTCAGCCATCTCCCCACAGAAGTGTCAAGAGCCATCAAAGGATGTGTTAAATGTTTAAGCACCACCAGGCACAGTACAGTGTTAGTAAGAATTTTGATGAGGAGGCGCTCGTCAGCGTGATCCAGTCCCTTACAAGGGGCCGGGTAGCACCGGTGCTACTCTTTGTAGTAATTGGTAATGTGTTTCAATGTAAGGGCCAGATTGTCTGATTGGGAGTAGGCCTCGAAGGACAGGGAGACGGCTCGAGGAGAGAATGCGCGGGCGGCCTGATCGGCCTGTTCGTTTCCTTCGAGTCCCTGGCGCGCTCAAACGCGGCGTCCTGCATGGTCTGGACATCACAGACTGTCCATTACTCTGCTCTTTCGTTCAATAAAGCTTTTACTCACTTACTTTTAACCATCTGAATAGCCAAGAAATCAAACTCATTAAGAGTGATTTTGGCCCGGAATCCACGCAGGAAAATTATCTTGTAGGGCGGAAGTCCTGAGGTACGTTAAGGCGGCCGCAAACTTGCTAACAGTTCACAGCAAACTTGGGAGAGAAACAACCTTGTAACATTAAATTCATGCTGGGTAGCTGACAGTGTACAGAAGTTCGAACGCGACGGTCGACTAAAACGAGTTTACTCTTTTTAGTGCCGAAAAATATTCACCGAAATACGGCACTGTTTCAGCGTACTGAAAGTTGCATGCTTTATCACGCTTTCCTATAGAGTTCTACTATTATTTATTCATCCTGTTAGCGTTGAAACCCATACAACTATTCGCTATCCTTAACACCACTCTAGGTGTCATTACGTTCTGATAGGAATCTCCTCTTTTCATCTGTGCAAATCAGCACTCTTCCTTTTCTCTTTTTTCCAGGCTACTTTTCACGGACAGCGTCTTCGTGACCTGCGCTCCGCAAGCTGAGTTTCTTCCTCGTGTGCCCGGAATATATGAGAACAAAGCTGCGAGGACATAAAGTACCTGCCATGGAAACCTACACTGGTTTCGCTGGTGCCACCTCCTCAGCGCCGGCTTTCATTCGTCAACACAGTCACAGCCTCTTTCGGCATTCACGAATCTTCGCTGCATTTGCCGTGAGAGCGGCGTCTATCATCCTTGTTTTCCCGCTCGGTAAGATGAGCCTTTTTTCTCCTCAGTACTTTCAGTGTGCATGTACTCTCTCCAATAGTTTTCGCACCGTCGTTCACGGGCGAAATGCAGAATGAGGAATAAGAACGTACTATTTAGCTTTCTTAAACATAAGCTTAATGTACATGGCTCATGCCTGCTCACACCTTAAAAAGCCTACATTTCAATGCATTCAAACTTTTCGCAAATAATATCAGGGTATACGTTTCCGCCAACATTACCTATGGTTTAAGAAGATTGCAATGTCGCAGAGGTTTAATGCATTCACCTAAGTTGTACGCTTATCCACTCTGGAAAGGGCGTCAAGTAAGGCCACAACAGGTGACGAACAATCGAACTCTTGCACTTAATCCCCATGTCTGGTCACCTTCCTCCTTAAACGTGCTGCTTTGAGCACAGGAATATAATCTTTTCTGGCGTCTCTGTGATGAATTTTTTTTGGCAGCCAAAACAAAAGAGATAAGGGACTTCGTAAAGGCGTTGAACAATTTTAGTCGAAACACTAAATGCTAGCGTACTCATACGCATCCCATTAAAAAATGGTTGCAACAAACACTAGATTCAATATTCTCTGACTGCGTGCAACATGAAACTTTAGAACTGTATAGAGCTTTAGTACAAGTGCTGGAGAAATGAACTAGGCTTTGATGCACCTCTTGCTACTGCTGTTGCTGCTGCTGGTATACTGCTCTAGTACTATAGAAAGATACTGCTCTACTCCACTACTCCTTTACATATATACTCCTGTATACTTTTATACTGATATACTTATGTGCTACTGTACTGCTATCTCCTGCTTCTATTGCTACTGCTACTGCTGCTCCTACTGCTACAGCTGTGCTTGCTCATGCTGTCGCAACTTCACAGTAAGAGTTACAGGTCAGTTATGAAATATTGAACACCGGGATCACATCGCAGCTTCTAATCGTTTCGGCTTGTGACTTGTTTTTTCTTCGGCTTTAGGCCCTGTCGCAGGCTTTCACCGCAAAGTGCTGTATGCCTACACACAAATTTTTCAAGGTGCCCAGCACAATTCGCAAATCTAATTGATAGTTAAAGGGGTCATTTTTATTTCCTAAAAGTTACTCAGTTGGCAATAGAAGGCGACACTTTTTGTTGGCAGGAAAATATTTAAAAGACTAGCCTATGGTTCGGGTGATCCGCCACAAATGGTAACCTTCATTGTTAACTACCAAGAACGATGCGTCTGTGAAAAACGGCGGGATAAACAGCCTCCTTCTTAACTTGTGTTTACTAAAACAACAAGCGTTTCTGCTTCCTAAGCACAAACTTCCAGCATTTTTTTTTCTTCCGGTGCTGCACTGGGTAAACTTACGCTATGCGCCTTTAATTTCACTGCCCAAAGGGCAAAAGTTTTGTTCTGACCCACGCTCAACAAACGAATCCAGGTTGCCAAAGCATCTAGAAGAAGCATGTTGACTTGACTAAAAACTTAACTAAACGTGGAGGGGATCTTCAAATGGAAGTACCATTCTCTCGTCGAGTTGGCGGAGGAGGAATACGCTGGCTGAGGCGAGCAGCTTTGAATGGGTTGCCTATCAGCGCCTTCGCAAATGGGGGCTTCATAAGCGCCATGTCAAGCATTTTTGAATGATAAACAGAGAACATTTTTGAAGAGGTATGTCCAACCAAATCAGCAGTGGAATGTACGGTGGATGAATAGGTATTCAAGTATGCGTATAACGTTAAGGAAGAGAAGCAGTGTGCTTTACTACTAGAAAGGCTGATTCATTTGACATGAGTTTATTTAACCTGATTCTCATAAAAGCGTCAAAGATGCCCGTTGGGGCAAAATTAAAAAAAAGACAGAAAATTTGTAAAACTCTACAAACTGAAAACAGAAATGTGGTGGTAATGTAAATCAAGCAAATACAAAAAGAGAAAAGGTAGGAAAAGAAAAACAAAAAAAGGACAAAATATGATGGCAATATGAACCTGTTTACTACAGTAGAGGTGACAAGGGGAACTGGGGAAAGATATGTGTGTGCGCAAATGCGTAGTCGTACGAAAATGCCTGTCCTTAAAAACTTGGAACCTTGTTAACCACATTCATTGAGGACATGTTATAGCTTATCGGAGTTGGCCCACTCCCAAGTATACCAGAGAATACCCCAAATTTTGTCCGTCCACTCCAAGAACAAAATTAAGATGGCTTAATGGCGATTACTAGGTGGAATGAAGTGGATTAATGAGGGTTAATGTGTAGTTTAAGGTGGAAGTGTGGGTCGGGTTAGTATAACCAAATATGATAATTCAATGGAAGGAACTCGAGCATTCTAGTCCTCAGTTTCTCATATTTGGCAGTTCTGATGTTCTCACGACCCTCTCGGCCAAGAGAAAGTTTAGTTTCGGAGAAACCGAGTTCTTTTGCAAGGTGACAGCCGTAATACTATTGTATTAAGAAAAGAATACACATCATGACTGCCTTCAGAAAGTAAACAAGCACATCGTTTCGTGTGACCATTGCCGTTGGTACTGCGGCGTCGCAAAACTCACGAAAAGGAATTTAATCACGTTTGGGGAATCCGTTGGTGGGATGGACACATTTCGACGAGATCTGTGGAGCAGACCGCTTCGAACACATTTTAGAGATGGCCATAAGAAACAAATCATGCCACACTTTTGGAGCTTCATTTACTGATGTGGCCAAACACGTAACTCACTCAAAAATTCATTGCTGAAGGCTTGCTTTAACTTTGCAAATATTCTTGCATGCGACATAATCCAGAATTCAAATCCATGACATAAATTTACCTCGGGCAAGCGTTTCCTTCTTTATTTTTAAATATTAGCATTCCCGCGTGTACTTCTAGAGCAGATGTCTATTTCACGTGTTGTGAATAATTTTTGTGTTCTTGCATCAGTCCACCAGTCCACCACCTTACATTTTAATGATATAAAAGACATTACCGGCTGCAAGTGCCATTACTCACTCTTTCTTCTTTCCTACGCTTTATTTCAATGAACCAGGCGAACCCGAAACTGGAGAAGCTGAGATGCTACGGCAAAAGTATAATGCACTACAAATTTTAGATAGATGTGCCAGAAACAGCAAGCGAAGGAAATCTACTTGCGCAAAAAAAAAGGGGTCTGCCGAATGCAAAAACCAAAAGTACAAAAGGAGTAAAATAAAGTAGGGTTTGTAGAAAAGCAAGAGGAAAGATGAGAAAACTAACGGGCACCAAATAGAAAAGCCCGAAGTTGAGCGCAAGAAGTGGCGGCGAAGGTTGCGACGCGACTCATTGCCTCCGCATTTTCTCTGCCCTTCCAATTTTCTTTTATTTTTTAAGGAAAGGAGAAAGACGGACGCGCTTGCGTCTCTCTAAATTAACTCAGCCCAAATTTTTCACCGTCGCTGTCGCGGAAGCTTTTTTTTTTTGTTCTCTTGGCTTCTGTCGTGGTCGCTATCAAATGGCGCGTACCGTAAACAAAGTCCCGAGTCAGCCATCTAGCAGTAAGGCTAGAGCTCTCACTGTGGGCATTATATAAGTTTAAAACGCGAAAGCCCGCCGCAGATAAGTGAGAAAAAGCGATGCCGCGCACTTCCATTTCTGCTTCAGTGAGGTTTTCAGGCCAGGGATTATGCAGCGAGCATGGTGTGTGCTGAATCTGCAATGCGTCGGGCACACACATTATTATAGCGTAGGCTCAAAGTTACAAAATACAATGCTTTATTTGTCATTTAGGTTTCTCGCCTTGTATTACGACGTCAACTTTCAGTGGCAGCAGAAGCAAATTTGTTAACGTATTTTTTGCCTGCACTACACATGATGATGACGTTATTTCTTTTTTTATATACACAGAGGCACACTACTCTTAAGGGGTGACAGTCTAAATGACACTTTGCGCGTATTGGAAGGCGCAAATGTTACTCTGCCTCAAAAGTTGTAATAGCAGTACAATGCTCAAGAATAAAATGCAGTTCGGTGTACGATGGTCAGGAGCATCCGCGCAAAATAAAAAAGAAGATGAATTCAGAAAAGCTTCCGCCATCACTGCAGCCAAAAGACGCTTTTGATAACTATCGACTTTGATAATTACGAGATGGTCTCCCCGTCCAACAAAAAAAATAATAATAAAATTCATCATCGTCGGCAACAGCAACAATCGCATTACAGATTTTGTTACGCAATTCGTGTGGCACAAACAGACCGCCACTGTTCAACAAAAATGAGGTGGGACATCGTGAAATTGTTGCCGATTAGGAGAATAGGTTTATATGCTATAAAAATGAAGGCGATGTTGCCTGCACTTGCTGGACCACCGCATAACTACAAGTATGCAGCTTGGTGCTTTCTGAAGGAGTCAGTGTTCCTGTATTTGAGTGCGCCGAACTTCTCGATCACTAATTCATATCAGCTTTTACCCGTGAAGAGGTATTCTTGGTTTCATTGCAATAAAAGGTTCAAATACGTTAAAATCTGCGATATCTGTTAGTGAGACCGGTATCCCAACTTTAAAAAAGAAATTGAAACTCACATCAGTATCTGATCGGATCGATTTTGGTAACCAAATACTTATAAATTCATCTGAAGCAATCATCGGGCCCTCATCATGCGTACTTAATAATTAACATCAAATCATCAGAGAACAGCGCAGTTCGTTATATTTACTCTGATTATTCACGTTGTAGAAGCATAACTACCTTTAAGAAATGCGCATGTGTTCATGAATGTTCACGAATGTTCATGAATGCCCATGTTCAGTTTGTCCCCAACCAGCACTTCACAACTTTTCATTTGCCTTTAATTTTGAAACGACAAGACCATCCCTTTATAACGGAGCATTTGTGATATCGTACATTACACTAGGTGCCCTCATTTATGCCACACACAATAACTCACTGGAACACTCTGCCTTCACGTGTCACAGCTAACACTGATGCTGAAAAATTTTACAACCTGATGTCCATTGTGAGTACTCCTCAACTTCCTTTTTACGTGCTCTTATTACAGACGCGTAACATTCTATTTACATTCTATTTTTTATTCTTGATTCTTGTTGTTTTATTTGACTCCTCCTGTTTCTATTAATTTGATTCAGCTGTCATCAATCTTCTACTGTCTGTTGCTTTGTTCATAGCTGTGCTTGATTGATTTTTTGTTTTACCTTTGGACATGAGTGAATTATAATTACTTAGCAATTTTACATCAGTTTCATGTAATGTGTTTTCTTTATTCTTTCTATCTGTCGTCCTTTCATTGCTATCTTGAACTATTGCTTGTGCCCCGTGCCTTTCTTTATCTCTCAGTCGTTATGCCCCCCCCCCCCCCCTTTATTGTGATGGTGTTTGGCTGTATTTTGTATAAATAAATTATTGAAATAAGCCTGGAGTTTTACAAGGCATATGGCACTGACTGTCTACGAAGCAGTTTAATAGGACCAGTTTGTTTATGCGCCATTGATTGAACCGAGGCATTGGCTGAGCTATGAAATAGGTTTCATCCGACAGATATATGTTTGGCTGCAACAAAAAAGCATTTTCGTTTCTCTTGGTTTTTTTTTTTTGTCTTTCACCGCGATTTCAACTTTCTTTCTTTCACTTTGTGCACGTCTGTGCATGATGGAATGGTGAGTTGACTACAAATAAAAATCTCAAAATGCATCCACACTCACCCGCACGCATACAAGCACTCATGCACGGACATCCGCACAGAGAGGCAGAGAAGGCCGCTAGAAAACTGAAGTGATGGTGTCGCCGGTTAATAAAGCCGTGGCTGTCACTAGAGCCGTGACAGTCAACCTGCAGCAGAGAAGGCTAGCGATAAAAAAGAGACCGATAGAAATAGATGAAGGGGACAGGAAGAAAAGAGGAAGTGAAGCCGATGGAGAAGCAGAGTTGTTGAGACGCGGGTAGAGAAGAGGGCGAGAGGTCAGTCGGTTTTTAATTAAGTGAGGGCTAGCGGAATTTTCTGCCACGTAATCTTGGCAGGCGACGGAAAACTAGCGCTGTGGGAGGCAAGGAGAGACTCGTTTAATGCGGACAAGAAGCTGGCGCCACCTGGGAGTACTTAAGACACGCGGCGCTGAGCTTGGTGTTCAAAAATTGTGTTCTTCTTTTGTACAATGTAGGCCGCTTCCCGCGCTGAGAAGTTGAGCTGAGAGGCATAATCCCCGTCGGGAAGAAAGAGGTCTTCCGTAAATTGAGCTAGTGTAGCCTGACTTTGCGACGTTGACGTAGAGGAGATTCTCTGAGGATTAGAAAGTGCGAAACGCGGTGTGCCTGAGAAGCCTTTCCCATCTTAATTGCCAGCTCGCCGGAAAGTGAAGCGATTGACTTGTGCACCACGCCAAGACGGAAAACGCAAGTGGGAAGTTTATTATGAAGCCTGGTAAAATGAGGTCAGGTTTGGAATTTTCAGGGGATAGAAATATCAGGCAATGTTTGCGCTATTTTGTAGTCTAGCTTTTTCTTACCTTCCAGGTGGGAAGCAAGAGGGGCGTTATTGGATTTACTCGTAAGTGCAATATACGCGGAATTAAATCTAAATTATTCTAACTTGAAAGAAAATTATGAAACCATCCGCAATATTCTGGTCCCCGCAGAAATATTAGAGCAGCCAGCAGAGCCATGTCTTGACGTAGCGATTTTGGTATACACCTTTTTAGATTTTTGTGTTCGCGTTCTGCGGGGGCTAGCGTTCAATGTGGTTAGTCTTCCAGTATGATATCTCCATATGCAATAGCGGATACTTTACTCCTCCCTACTTACATATAAGTAGATGTGAATTTCGTATGAGGATATTGATTTTGTATTCTGTCCATCAACATGATGTTAAGAAAAATATTTTTTTAGCCTTCCAAAGTCAACAGTAACCCCAGATTTGGCTTCCTTCCTAAAGCGATACACTAAAATACCCCAGGATAACAATCCTCAGGTAGCCACCGGAACGCTGTGACTTGCAATTTCAGGGGGCTCGTCTTTCCATAACTAATCAATGCCAACTTCTAATTTTTGAAGCGTAAACAAAGAACGAAATAGGAACAAGGTCTCATTGTATGCACTCCTTTCAGTTTTATTGTCACCAGTACCTTATATTCGCAGCCGCACGAACACATATCCACTGAAGAACACTACAGAATGTTGAATGGAAAGAAATGCCCAAATGAGCCTGATGTCTAATTTTCAATTCACTTGAGTGAAAAAGACCACACTAAGATGAAAAATTAAAGTAAAAGGAAAAAAATCAAGATTTTTGGCATCATGAGGCTGAAGAATTCGAAAATGCTATCCTCTAAGCTCTTAGAATTACAGTGTCAGGTTTGTAGTTGATCGTTTAGTAATTACTTATGGGAAAATGTCCAATCGAATAGCTTTCTACATTTTCCTAAAGTATGATGACAACGCATATGCACGCGCGCATGCGCGTACACGCACGCGCAAGCAAGCCGTATTTTGGGCAGACTTGACACTGCTTAAATGAATGGGAAATGGAGCACAGAATGGCGTGAGTTTGCGCACAGGCATTCGAAAACTTTGCTAACAATTATGTTTAGCCAAGATTCTAAGCTTCTTTTTCAGAGCACTTCAGTTTTTGTGCGTGATAACGTCAGGCTAAAACAGAATGGCATCCAAGCCTTCCCAATGGTTTGTGTACTGAAAGCTGATTGTGTTAGTTCCTGCAGTGCACTTATGGGTTCCCCTGCCAACGAAGAGATGTCGAGAATTGGAGAGCGTTGTCAGGACGAAAGACTCCTTTAAAGAGACATCGAGCGACTAAATCTGAGCGATCAGCATCGCTTGAAGGAGAAACAATGATGATGGCATCGTCTTCTTTTCCTATCGATGACGAACTTCCAAAACTGCTCATTCGCTAGCTGATCCAAACGTTAAAAGACTTATTTATGAACGATAATGAATTTATTTGATTTATGTTTGTAGAATATAGAAAAATGGTGCGGAGGTGCTTGTTCTGAAAGCCTTCTTGGGAGTTTTATGTTGTTTAATTTTGTTTCAGTTATTTCTTGCTATCGGTCCCAACTTACTATTTTCTGCTTTTTGTGCTTCACTCACTTCTGGGATGTGATCTCGAATTAATTTTCTATTCCGCTGAAGTTCATTAAAAGATTCGGTTCCTAGAATGCGTTTAAGTGTTTATTCATCCATCTGGTTTCCTGTGTCCACCTTCTCGTAAACGCAAGGAGCGCAACGCACGACTAAATAGGATTCAGGTAGCCAAATCGCAGTAACTACGCAGTCTGTGATATTAAACGTAATTCCAATATAAATGGCCGCAGTGGTCCGGGGAAAAAGCCCATACAAGATAGTATCAGTGAGTACAGTGGAAAGCGGGTTCGCATTTGCCTCTTTAAAGTCCCATTGGCATTATGGTCAATATAAAATAACTTTCGCTCTATCTACGCCGCTCTATCGCCCTTATAATAGCCTTACAATAGAAAAGCCACGCTTCATACGCACCCTGTAAACGTTGCACTGTATGGCTTGCAATTATTAACATTTTAATAAGGCTACCTGCATCGGCGAAGAGATCGGTGCCGTTGACGTTTTTGTACCGGAACCAAAAAGTATGCTTCTAAATTTAGTGCTATTAGACGTCTTGGTTTTGGAGTAGAAAAGCAGAAAAGTGCGTCAGAGAGAGGCGCATGGTCGAGGTAAATGCGCCTACATCTGTTAGATCGACGGAAAATCTTACGCTGCACTTATCGCTATGACGTATTGGAGACGTAGGAAGAAGGAAAAAATTTGGTGTTTTCCTAGCTTTGGTCAATGCGGTCTGATGTCCTCAGACTTAATTTCTCAAATGAAACAGACCAAATGGCGTCTCCTCTTTTTCCGTGCTCTAGCCTTGGTATTCCACACATGCTCGGGCACGTGTTGCAATTCCCCAAAAAGAGTTGTGACATGGCAGACGCCAATTTCGCTCGTTAGAAAAGTCGAAAACAGGTCGCCGCTCTAGGCTAAGAGGCATACATGCTGCTGTCCTGCTGTTGGTACTTTGGTTGCTTAGCTCACAGCTGCTTTTGGCAGATTAAACATAGTTCTCCTTCTTCTCCCGTCATTCGTCTGCCCTTTCTTTGAATTTCACGTGGTCTTTTCTGACGATCGGGTCCATGAGTATTGCTGCCTGCAGCATTATTACCCCAAGCCCCGGGTGAATGATCGAATTATCTTTTTTTCTTGATGCTGAATTACACCTCCGGGCTTTTCGAAAGGGGCCATTGTTGTCTTTTTTCGGACTGTCAATAGCGACATAAATATAGATTGAAAACAAGTATTTCGCTTAGACGCATCATTTCTTGGAAGTTGAAAGTGGACGTGCCGAACCGGGCGTCGCTAAAATTCCACTCACGGCGATTGGCAAGTTTAAATGTGCTCACGGCGAATTACCTCCGTTTCTCCTAGCTGCCCAATAACCGCTTAAAGCAAGCATACCTCCCGAACGAAGTTATTTAATCTCGTGATATCCAGAGTTGGATGAAATGTTATCTGGTCGGAGATAATCGTAATAAAACTGAAAAAGGACGCCGACCAAAAGGAAAAACAATAAAAACAAACAAAAAACGGCGTTTTGGCTCCCTTACGTGAGCCGACACGCAGTTTTTTGTTTTGTTTTTTGATCGACGTCCTTTTCAAGTTCTATTATTTCACTCTCAATGCGCTAAAACAAAATTTTTATTAGTATTGCGTCGCTTTCTTCCGGAGACAGGCTGGAGAAATCGTCGCGTAGACGAGCAGGTTTAGCATTTCTGAAACTGCACTGCAGGCAGTAAGAATATACCTAGAAGCAGCCATGCACTGCAGTTAGGCCGTGAAGTTGGAAACATTTGCTGCTTGCTCATACCTTCGCGCGGAACAATCTCCATTGGTCCTAGGTGCCTCTTGTTAGGCGGCATATTTGATATTTTGATATTTCCGAGCTGCTTTTCTCGACTAGCTGTCTCCCTCCAGTACCCTCGACGTTTTCGTACATTTGTACATAACTGCCCTCAAAACGCAGGTGACAGCATCTACAATGTGTCTCCAGGTAATACGTTTACAATTTACTTCAACGTAATGTTTGTGAGAGACTAACAACTTGCGTGGCGTATTTTCATTTTGTCGCTTGTAAGAGGAAAGCAGAATCAAAGTAAACTAACTTGGCTGGTGATATTCAAAATACCTCTAATCATGGAATAAGAATAAAACTCTTCTTATTTCTAAGACTGGTGCTTTAGCTATTAATATTAATCTGCGGCAGAGTTATAAATTCAAGCTGCCAAGGCGTTTTTTAAAGTAAGTGCTGTTTCACCTAGCCCTTTCTGTGCTGAACAGGGAATCGCTGAATCGCGTCTCCAGGGAAAAAGCGGTGACGTCATCTCCAAGCGGCGGGGAAGCAGTTTATGATGAAGACTACGTTAGCCGCAGCTGGCGCGGTTCGCAGCATGAGGTTACAGCGTGCTGCGACCGTGCGGAGCTTGCGACTGTATTTAAGCTATTACAATGGCCGATTCGCAGGAGAAGAAACCGGCCCCAGCTTTCCTCCACCGCTTTTTTTAATGGCATTCTTAATCCGTTTTACTTTATTAATGCGCATAGCCTCTAAGAGTAGCTGTACGAAATTTCCTTCTTCCCGTCTGCGTTGATTTGTTTCTTCTTCAAGACTTTTTTACCCCCCTAGCATTAGTAGCAGTTCTGCGTCAAACTAGGATAAGAAAAAAGAAGAATGGGCAACCATTCCTTCGCATTTCTTTTTCCTTTTCAAACGCTTCATGGACGCCGCTCCTTTCTGCGCGCAACTAACAAATTTGGCTGAGCGCTCAGACTCGCAACAAGCTAGGCCCCCGGAGCTAACCATGTTGGTGGCCAACGCCTTGACCCTTTCGCAACAGGCGTAACCCAGACGCAGGCTCGTGTGCCTCGCTGCTTCTGGGTCATTAATCAGAGCGCATTTCTGCGCGGCGCCTCTAAGCTCCAGCTGCGAGACGGAACGCCCTTCTCAGAACAACGCGATGGCCGGCGTCCGCTTTAAGAGCCCTGCATGGCATTCGGTCGGGCCATTGGCCGCTGCCCGATTCTACCCTCTGCTGCACTCCTCACTCTCTTACTACCTTTCTTCCTCTCTTTAGAGGGAGAGGAGAGCATGCTGCTGTCCCCTTCCACTCCCCACCATCCCTTTCTCGGGAGCGCCTATGCGCTCTTGGCAGCCACAAAAATTACTGCTCTTTGTCCCCGTGTTCCTAACGCTCTTTACACATCGAGGCGTAGCGCATCTTTAATGAAACCATAACGGCATCTGTGCAGCAGCGTACACACTGTCCTCTCTACGTTGCCTTGCCGTCAGGCAATGAAGACTGCTGTTAAGGGGTGACTAGGGAATGCCATTACACGCATCGCACGCCGCATTCCAAGAGTCGGGGAGGATGCAGTGCACGTTGGGGAGAGGTGGAAGCGAGGAGAAGAAATTGCCTGGCAGCGCTATAACCTCCTCCCCTCGTTCACTGAGCCCGTCCTCCTTGACGCGCCTTTGCTTGCTTGCAGGAAGCTCGGTGAGCCTCGTCTTCTGCCCGTTGGAGAGATGTCCACGTCACGATGAAAGAGGAAAGACATAATAGTGCTTTCACTTCTCAGAGTTCCGTCAGTAGATTAAAGAAATGTTTGCCACATTTGATTCTTAGAAGCATTGAACGATACAGAGAGTCAATAACAACGGTTCTTTAAAGCCCTATTGGGGAGAATCGGTGAGAAATTTTTCTAAGGACGAAGGGATCTCCTTTCCTTTCTGCCTGTGAAGTGCATGATAGTTCTATGATATTTCATTCAAAGCGTCAACTCAGGAGGCCTTCTAGTGCTCACAAGAAAAATAAAGAGTGAAAATACCAAACGCAGATTGCACAAGACTCAACTAAATTACAAAAAAAAACATTGTGTATAAAGCTTACAGCAGCATTCTTAGTACAAAGTCATTTTCCCCGGTTTCTAAGTTCCTAGAAAAAGAAAACTGTGCTGAACGCGTTGGTGAACACTGGTAGCACCTTTGTGTATGTTGCTCCTTACGGCACATCAAAGATGCTGCTAACCGGCTACGTAGTTAGCGTTAGAAGCCTTTTGCTCCTAAAACAGAGGTTGAGGTCATGACACTCGGCTGGTCTGGCAGAAGTGTAATAAAGATAAAGCCTACAACCGGTGATTTACATAAATTTAGGTGTCGGTTGTTAGAACCCAGGTCACGTAAATGAGTTCCGTAGCTTTCAATGCGGACTGCTTCAGAGCCAGGGCGGAGCTTTTAAACGTGAGTACAAATCCGGGAATGCCTCCTAGTGAAACCGGAATAGTGGGCGCGCCACGTGCACCATCAGAGTCAGAGTTGACATCAGAGTCGGAGGAGGAGGAACAAGTGTATCCGAAAAAGAGTCTTGACGGTACGGGCAGAGCAATTCGGAAAGTTGTCTGATGAAATAGTAGTTTTGAGAGGAGCCAGAATACAGCTAAAGAATGTTTGTAATGACACAGGCGGTAAATGTCTGACAGCTCATAGTTGCAAACGCTTTTTTCTTCATGTATTTGCCTTCAAACTTGAGCAGTTGTTGATCACATGCCGAAGAAATAATGACGTTAAAGGTATATTCCATGCTTATATTAGCTCCTCAAGGCTGCAATCCAAAATGCTATAAGAGCGGATAGCTTCGAAGCAATTTACATCAAGTAGGGCTCCTTAAACTTAACTGACATTGCACAGCGCTCAGGCGTTATTTTTATTTTGAGGGACTCAAAATTTGGCCGCTAGGTCCGGGACTCGACCCTCTGACCTTCGGCTGAGCTAAGGAGCGCCACAGAGATTAAGCCACAACGGCTGGTCGCAGGGGCTGCCCTGTAGATTTTTTTATTATGTGACTCACTATTAAATTGTTACTTCATTTGCCTCGTCGCACATTTAAGTGTCACTTTCCACAGGATTCACGCAACGACGGGTGCTAATCTTTGCCCCATAATTTTGTTTTACTAGATTTATATTTATGCCTGTTGTATAGGTTATCTGAGCATCTGCTTTTCTTAATTTTGTTTACATCATAAGTTATTATTACTTTAAGCCATAAAAATGAGCATCTCAATGTTATGTGGAACGCGCCCATGCGCAAAATGTGAATAAAGGTCAGTCCATGCGCGCCGAAAAATTGGACGCATTTTTTGCTAGGCACTCTTAGTTACTCCTTGAGAGTCAAGCTTATATTGTTTCTATATTTATTTATTGTATAAAAGAGTCATTCTGGCCCTTATACGAGTTGCCACTACTGCACTGAAATTCCCCAGCATCCATAATGTTCTCATTGTGCGAACCAAAGTTCGTGGAGTCCAATCAGTTAACGAACCAGCCCTTGAAAATTTTTAAGCACACAAGCGGAAAACCTTGGTGCCACGATTATCAATTGCATTGAACATGCCCTTTCTAATAAAAACAATGTTTTCCTTGCTGCTGTAGCACGACAACATCTCAGAGCGGCCCATAATCTCTATATTAGCTTATATGGGTTTATCGTATCCTGCCTCTCCGAAGACAACTATTAAAAGTGCACCGCCATGAAAAAACATTGAATACGAGAACTTCTAACTTTGCTCGTCACCTCAATGTGAAACAGGTAAACGCATGACTAGAAGTACTTTAGAGATTTTTCTATGCTTCCGTGTTAAATGCGGCTCGAAGAAGGGCGGTATTTGTGCACCCTTTACATGAAAGATGCCAGAAAGCGCATCCTTGTCAAGCTCTTTCTCGCTGAATATTTTCCGATGGTTTGATGAAGAGCTAGACAGGCCTGATTTGGAAGCACATGGTCGGTCTAAAAGTTATGGCGTTGTAACCAAACGTGAACAGCGACATGTCATTTACGCAAAACTGCAAACCTGATCTGTACTCGCACATATGCTTTCTAGCTCACATGCACGTTCCCACCCTTAATCAATTGTGCTCTTTCTACAGCTAGTGTTTACCAGCATCGTCCAAACAGCTCTACTCCAGTTGAAACAATTGAGATAAAATTTTTTATAGTTACAGGGAGATACCCTAGATAATGTAGTGGTCTCGTATAAGCAGCCGATTAAATAATCTTGAGCCCATAAATCCTCAACTTCGTTCGCAGGACTTGCGTGAACGGCAGGTGAACGACCAACTACATTTTATACTTCCTCTAACGTTAACGAACATATATTTTGGAAGCGCATTTCTGGAACAGCACGAAAGCTACTGTTAGCCTCAAACTACCAACGAAAGAATGACACATAGGCGTACTCAAACAACTTTCAAGTGCACAGGTCTTGGTCAACGGAGTCCAAGAAGTGTTCAGCAAGTGGAGAAGCGCAAATTCGCTCAAGGATTCAGCGGAGCGTGACGCAGCGCTTCCGAAAGTTGACAGCTTCTTCCCCCACCCTTTGTGCTCCGCCTCCATCGAGCGGTCGGTCGAAAGGCTCCCCGTGCTGGAAACAGTTTCGTAATTGACGAGAAGTTAAGGCACTCCGAACTGCCACGGTCTGAAGTCTGTTGGGAGCGGGCGTGTCTAGCTGCCTGAAGGGCGAACCAGCGAGCATGGTCTGGCCGCGTTTCCTTAATTAGTTGACAGAGTGGGGCTGCTCACCAGGTGCAGAGCCAACGCTTTCTGGCCTCCATTCGAGAGGATGCATTCGAGTAACAGTGCGCCTTACGAGTCACGGCCATAACTCTTGCACACTGAAGCTATAGGCGGATGAAAGGGAACGGCACGGACCGGTTTCGTTTGGGCCAACAAACGAATGAAGTTTTTTACTTTGCTATTCCGCATCTGCTTTTCTTAATTTGGGGCCCGTCACCGGCTAATTAACGCAGTCCTGTAAATGGTATGCGTGATGAAAATGCGCTATTTTTATCCCACATGGATTACTCTGTGCCACTGCATTGTCACCAAGCAGTTATTTTTTTGTGCTGCTTTATAGTTGGTGCGCCTTTGTTTCATTATATCTCATAATGAGTAACCTGCGATAAAAAGAGGACATAGATGGAAGGTAATATAGAACGCCAGTTCCATTCTTATTCGTTTCCTTACATTCCTCACGTTAAGCAGCAAAATAGATGTCGAAAGCCGCATTTGGGCATTTACCGTTCGCGGGACACCAACCGTATGCACCTATGCTTCACAATGCCCGTCTCAAGGCGGACATCGAATGAAGGGCACTTTCGTCGCTTTCATTGATGATGTCGACGGTGCCGCTGAATTTTACTTCACATCACAGTGTAAATTTCTCTCCATGCTGATGTTTAGTTTATGGAGCCCTTTATTAACGGGCGTCGAGTGAAAGCTCACGTGCTACAACCGCACCATAAAGTCAATATTTATTTTATTCTATTTACATTACCTCTCAGGGCCAGTAGCATTAAAAAAGGGCAGTAGTAAATGTGCAAAAAACGGAGAGAAAAATCCACTTGCATGCATGGATGTTATATACCACCTAAATATACAACGTCAGCTAGTGCTACGTGGAAACTGTTCATAATCTTTAACGCAAACAACTTCTGCGGGAAGGAGGTTCCTGTAACGCGAGGTTCGCGGCAGGGATGACTGCGAGAAGCATTTCGTGTTGCATGGCACAATTCTGCCTTTGTGATTATGATCAATGCGGTGGGATACATAAATTGACTGTGTGATAAGGTGACCAAGTAGAGCGGGATGATGATACAACTTGCGCTCAGGGAGGTACGTAACACTTCTCTATGCGACATCAGCGATGAAAGGCAGAGACAGAGCGTGTGGCAGAGAACGAGATAGACAAATAACTTTTGCCCTCAAGCCACTTTTACTCGAAATGTGTTGCTCAAGCACGCCTAAGTGCTGCAGGCTTTTCTAAACCAAAGCCCGAGATTTTTGAATGACGGTCTCTTTCACGATCACAGACTCACTAAAAACTTCCTAAATTATTCTCCAGTTTAATCTCCATGCGTCGACATTAGCGGCATGGCAATTAAACTTTTTAAGCCCATCATGCCAAAACGATAAGTACATCAGAGGGAGCGAGAAACGCGTAGCACAGTTGAGTTTTGTGAATAAAGTGTTCTGCAGCGAAACATGCGGGTAAGAATTTCTCTAAGCTTTATAGTACCTATCGTTCGTTGTTGGGAGCTGTCGGCGTTATTTTACAGTATAGTTATCGAAGGCTTCAGCTTTTTGCTTCCTGCGAAAAAATACATAACTAGGAAAGCATGGAGAGACCAAATCTGATCGTTAGCAATGAAGGCCATGCGGGCCTGGAGCGGTCATACTTAAGAAAAAGAGAAAGATGGGGCTGTGTAAGAGGGAAACTAGGCACATGAGGAGACCCTTGCAATTTTCTTATACGAGTCCTTTCACCCCCACCGCACTTGAACGAGCCAGGCTAGTCATCACCCAACTGTCGTTCCCGTGTCATGAGAAATCCAGCATGCCATGTTCTTGCTTGCATTCTGTGTTCAGCTTCAGGCGAGTTGGGCCCGTCCAACGCATTTTTTTTATTTTGCGACAGATTGCAGCACGTGTGCTAAGTAACAACTTTCTGAAAAAAAAAAGTATCCGTTAGGAGCTTAGCGCAAATAAATATATATATCAACATTTTCTTGATCACTGAGTTGACTGCTTCATACATGATTGTACTTCTGCGTAACGCACGTGTTATTCTTTTTAGTTTCAAGACGAAGGAATTTATTCTTATTAGTGGCATGTGCAGGACTTTTCGGCAGAGCGAGTCCGCAAGAAAATGACCATTCGAAAGAAGAAATTAGCCGCCATTGCGATTTGAACCCAGGTCCTGTGTGCGCCAGGCAGGCACGCAATGCATACGCCATGACGGGTTTTCCTTCTTTTTTCCACTTCTTTTACAACTCTTTTTTTTTTACGTTGATGCCATGTATTCTCAGTAAACATCCCAAGAATCACTATCGTCGTACACACCACAGCGCGTTCACTTTGTGTACCTCTAACAAGCTTAAACCAACGAACCTTAGTACATAGGCCACGAAGGGTCGTTGGTTCTAGTGTGTTAGAAGGACACGAAATGAACACATTATGGTGTGTTTACGACGGCAAAGTGTGTTGGGAATGTGTACTGATGTTAGATAATGGCGACATGCTAAAAAAAGTTGCTGACGTCATCAAAGGGTCAGGTGATAAGTGTCACGTGGCAACAATGACCAGCAGAAAAAAAGTTGCTGACCTTCAAGCGCAAATGTTTTCGCATTTCTCCAAGGCAGCAGTCTGCAATGTTATCAAATTTTTTATTTAGTAAAAACCTAATTGTTCGCCAAATACCGGAGCCAAATGCTTCACTTCCAGAGGGAGCGTCCGAAGTGTGTTTTTGTTTAAGATAATTGATTTCTTACGTTGGATTCTTGGGCCAAAAACGCATACGTGGTCAAACTCCCTGAAGCATTTCTCTCCTGACATTCTCTTGTTGGTTGGAGAAGGCAGATTGAATGAAAGGGCAAGGGAAGAAGAAAGAGCTAGGGCAACGGTGAAGCTTTGATGTCTCCTGTATCGTGTCCTGAATAAGCTCAGAGCAGAAATCAATGCTGCCTGTATCGAAAAGTTTCCTTCCTCTCTTGAGAGCTGAAGGAAGTGACATTCGGTATTGTGCGTTCTGCTTTCCTTCTGAGCAAGTAGTTCATGCGAGGAAGTGCAAGGGAAAGAAAACAGGAGGCTGATTTCTTCTGGCACAGCTATGTTGTGTAATTTCTTTCGCTCTTCCGGTTGCTCTGATATTTTCGGTACAGGCAAATAAGTCGATACTTTGACCCAGCGGGAAGAAACACGTCCGCTATCGAACTTGGCAGACATATGATTCTGTTTGAAGGTGAGGGCACTCTGCTCCTTTTTTTTTTTTGAACGTCCGCTTTTTCGTTACAAATTTATGGTTCTGTTTCGCCTTTTTTATTAAAGTGAAAGCTTTACTACTTGCACTTTCAAGCCTTTGCCGCGACGCGGTGGTGCCACCATTGACCTTTCGCATGACCTCTGTGTGACGTCACGCCGAAGAGCTGGGCGACCATCTCGCGCCGTCTGCGAGTAGTGGCGGTGCCACCACCGGCGGCCTGAGATTAGATTGGATTAGATTGGATTACATTACATTACATTAGAGTAGATTATAATGGATTAGGTTATATTAGATTGGATTAAATTGGATTACATTGGATTCGATTGGATTGGATTGGATTGTATAACCGATGCATCACCACAATTCTAACCACAAGCACCACCACCAGCTACACTACCAGCTGAACCATGGCGTAGGTACGGATATTTCTTTCGCAATTACCGGGCTTAACCAAGCTAAGCCACAGCGAATTTTTTTTCATTTGCACTAACCTTTACATACAAGCACTAACTGCTCTTCTTGTGAAGTTGTATATCAACAGCTAATTGAAAGAGAGCCTACGGTAAAAACAGAAAATCAGAGGTTTATAACTCCTAAAGGGAACGTTTCTACACGTACAGTTTTCACTTCTTGAGCGCAGAGAAGGTTAGGTGTTAAATTAGTGTGCTATCCTCTGTCTTGACATAAAGTTCTTACGGCGCCGAAAAGTCGAAGGAAATACACACGTACCAGATTACCTACCCTCGCCCGAGTGGTAAGTGTATCTTTCCTTTGCCTTCACCTCTTTCGACCGGAAATAAAACGACGAGCTCGAGAAGGCTTATTGAAACACCTGGTTTTCCTGCACAGCTTTAGTACGCCAGCTAAAACAGATGTTTACTTGAAGAAATGAGAAAAATATTCGCCAATCGCGCATCTCACTGCACCCACAGCGGTTACCAGCTTCTTGTAGCATTACTTTTTGGGATGACAGCGGGCTCCATGACGAGCCTTCCTATATTTTCTGTCTATACCATGTCCGGCAGACATGCTAACAATCAGTCGTCCGCTTACCTTTGTTCTAAACCAGTGATTGCGGTTTGAGTAGAATTTTTCAGGGTTTTTTTTTTAAGAAGAGCTGATAGCAGCCTTATGCTTCGTTGTCTTATCAAGTTGTAAGGCCTTTTTTAACAAGTACAAAGAAAACGTCAAAGTTCTGTTATATGCGTAAAAAAAATTTTACCTCTTTTTCTTGAGAAACGCTGGTTAACAAGAGTAGGAAGATAAACGTGGTTCAGTAACAATAATGAGGACTTTCACAGCGGGTCTCTCGAGTAGAGCCCTCTGGCCTTCCCCTCCAGCTTAGCCCCAGTCGATCAACATGCGTTGTTCAAAAACTTATGTGGCCAGAATGGAAGTTTCTCGGGTGGTTGGGGTGGGTGTGTGGATGGGCAGTACACAGACAGGATGTGAACATGCCAAGACATAGTTTTAGAGTGTGTGTGCATGACTCGGGGGGGGGGGGGGGGTGCTGGCTGTACTGGTGGTACCGTATGAAGGGAGGAGGGTGGCCGGAATAAGTTTCAAACAGTGAGATGAGTGGAGACACAAAATTTTTTTACACTTTGTTGTGCTCAGGAATGCTGCGCAGGGCATTAGTAAACATGAGTGGCCACATGGAATTCCTCAGCGCTCAATAAATAACTTGCAACTTAATTTTTTTTCCTTATGTAGTGTCAGTTTCGGTTTCAGTTGGTAATTGATAGTTGCAACGTCACAAGTCAGTATCAATTCACGTGAGGCATGCATGTCTGCAATATAAATGCTGCTTAGTCGTTTCATTGCATACAAATCTTGCGCTAAATTGCTCAAGAATCACAAATGGCAGCAAATGGACAAATAGTTATTAAACTGCAGTCCTTGTATGCCTCAATTGATCTGCTTCTCACTTTTTATGCCGCAGCTATCATTCCACTACTGGAACTGAAACTACAAGCAAAAATAAATTGTATTTTAAGTTAAGTACTGAGCGTAAGCGAATACCACATGGAGAGACATATTTACCAATGTCTTACGCACCATACGGAGGAAAAATACACCCTGAGTATTATGGTCTCTCTTACCCTTAATGCACGAAGAAGACTGAGCATCGAATGCAGCCTTTTCGCAGCAGGCATTGAATAAATCACGAATATATGAAACAAGGTTAACTTTTTCGAACCTCTTTTTGCTGATACACGCAATAAAAGAAGCCTTTTCAATTGTTCATAACGGCAAAAAATAAGAAAATAGATATTTCGTTCACAAAACACAGTATCCTCATCTTCACACCGCGCAAGGGTCAATACATAACATCGATTTTGAACTACCTCCTTAGAGAAATTTAGAGGAACCTGAACAAATTCTTCTTGCTTTCATTAGATATAGCGCACACCTGCGCAGTATTTCCAGATATATTTCAAAAGATACATAAAATACCCACCCGGTTTTGACCCCAGTGTATGTAAGTGCCAGACCCGGTGCTCAGGGCGGCATTAGTTCAAGAGACTAAAAAACCTTCTCTGTGCTTTGGTCAAGTTTTCCGGGACTTTAAAAAGCTTTCAGTAATACGATTAGTGCTTTGCGAGATCGACTGTTCCTTACTTGTCAGGACACGCGTCGTCACCATCTGCTGCCGAATGGCTGCAAGCACTCTAGGAGCAGGGTGGCTATGTTGGCCTCTTCGGAGCTTGTGGAAAAAAGGCCTCCCAGCGCCGTTGCTACCACCTCCGTCCTCTGAACAGCAGCCATATTTCCAAGACATCGCTAGCGAAGTCCTGAGAAATGATGCGGCAGATGGTACGACCACGAAAACGCTAGAGGAAATGTGTGAATGAAAGTAGCTTACGACCGTGCAATTCGGGAAGATATTCCTAAAACGTGCCGTGCCATCGCTCTTTGCGTTGGATCGAATAGGGTGCATTGTGTAGGAATGACGTACACGTGTGCGGTTGACGACTTCCTGGATCATGTTTCGGCCAGTGTTTAGTGCTTTTTTCTCCTGTTCACTTGTATTTTCTTCATTTCCGTACTGGCCTACTGGGCTATCTTCGCGAGG
Source organism: Amblyomma mixtum (assembly GCF_055824585.1). Classification (NCBI taxonomy): domain Eukaryota; kingdom Metazoa; phylum Arthropoda; class Arachnida; order Ixodida; family Ixodidae; genus Amblyomma; species Amblyomma mixtum. The sequence continues at coordinate 228,950,885 of NC_143012.1, read as the reverse complement.
GTGATCTCGTTGCAAAGAACCGAAAACTGCTGCTAAAAGCAGACATGTGCGTTTGTGTGCCCAAAGCAGCGAATTTTTATCTGAAAAGGCAAATAACTCCTCGGTTAAAGCACGCTGAACACTACAGGAATAACAATAATTTTGGCCTGTTGTGATTTCATTCGGACATCTAAACATAATTATGGACAGTTTCTTTCGGTTGTATGCGCATGCTCGGGACTAGATTAAAGTTTGCGCGTAGTAAGAAAAAAAACAATGCGGTGAAGGACACCATCAAATGCAATAGGAGATCGGATGCGTTCCAAGATCAGAAAGCACGGAAATGAATTTTTTTGGAGCCTCTTGGAAACAAAGTAGTGCGCACCGCTACCGTAATCCGTCACCAAAGAGCAGCGGGAGCTGAACATTGGGATCCTTTTTCAACCGAGGAACGAACACTCCATCATTTCGGCTTCGGCGTGGCCTGTGATGTTGGAGAGGCTATTCCAGACGCGAGGAATACTATCCTACACTGCAAAATACTTTCTCTCTTTCTTTCTTTCTTTCTGTCTTTCTTTCTTTCTTTCTTTCTTTCTTTCTTGGCGATTGTTCTTAAGGACAGGCAGTGTTTGCCGGCGAAGCCAACGTCATTTCTATTGTGGTAGTCTATACTGTCAGGTTTACCGTGGCGTGAACGTGCAATTCAGCGCCGGCGCTGACCGGGACCAAAGCTGTAGGTAAAAGACCGTTTGCAATTATTATTTACGCTGTACACGGGTATTGTAACCTAATTTTCACCATTAACAAGCCCGCATGTCTCTTGAAATGAAATAAACTTTTCAGGCGATCACCTTGCGCTTGTCTATGTTATGTATTTTTATTACATGCTTTGTTTCTATGCAGTGCTGTTTATTGTGCCCCTCAAGGCTGCAAATACTTTCACGCCGCTGTTCATGAAAATAAATGATTAATAATTAATTCATCCAAACGCGAACTTCAGAGACAATTCTTCGTCTAATAATGCTGCCTCATGTTGGCTACGTCAAAATCTAAGCTGTAACTTTCTTGTGCGCCAGTTTGTTTCGCCTGCTTAATGTTGTTTTGTCCTCAATTTAAATGCAATTAAGAAATTCCTTCTATATTGCTGTGGCGCCAATTGCCCCTGATGGCACTTCCAGCTGTCATTGATGCGTAGAACTTCTAGCCACTATCTTTTTTTTTTGTCTGCGCAAAGATATTCGCCTCATATCTTAACAGGCTCTTTGGAGTCCTACTACACTTTGCCTGTCTTGAGTTAAGGGCAACGCTGCGGGCTATAGAAAGAACGAATGATAGGTGTAAAGTTAAAAGACCGCAAGCAGGGAGAGTTGGTGAGGGTTCAAACGTGGGTTAATGGCATCCTACTCAAGAGGAAGAAATGGGCTCGGGCAGGGCATGTAATGCGAAGGCAAGATAACCGCTGGTCCTTAAGGGTAACGGAGTGGATTCCAAGAGAAGGCAAGCGTAGCAGGGGGCAGAAGAAAGTTATGTGGGCGGATGAGATCAAGAAGTTCGCGAGGATACGGAGGCCACAGTTGGCTGAGGACAGGGTTAATTGGAGAGAATGAGAGAGGTCTTTGCCCTGCAGTGGGCGTAGTGCGGCTGTTGATGATGATCATGGCACTTTGCTTAAGCAAAACTGCGTGAACCGTAACTTCAAGAGCTTCTAAATTTCTTTAGAATGACATGAAAATTAGAGCAGTGCTCACAAGCTGGCTCTGCTTGTAGTACATTCGTAACCTTTTGTATTCGTTTGCACCTCAAGACTGACGAGAAAGCTATGAAGTGCTGATCTTGTCATGTTAACAATGCCATATAACAGGCGCCAGTACTAATGCCAAGAACTAAAACTACGAGAGGCGTTCAAGAAATATTTCCCCTGACCCACTCTCTGTGGATGGAGAGCAGCGAAACTTTGCAGATTTTTTAGTTCTTCTCTACATAGGTGCCACTCAGGGACACAGACTTCTTCCATCTTTTTATGCAACTGTAAACACCTCGCTTGTAGAAGTCGACAGGTTGCCCCAGAAGCATGTTGTGACTTCAGAAATCAGAGTCTCATCACCTGCAAAATGCTTGCCCTTCAAATATGACTTCATTTTTGGAAAGAGGTGGAAGTCCGATGGTGCTATGTCGGGTGAATAAGGGTGATGCGGTAGAATTTCAAAGCCGCAGCAGCTTGCTTACATCTGGATAACATGTGAGTTGTGAACTGGGGCATTGTCTGGCAGAAGGCGGACACCTTTGGTGAGCATGCCACGTCTCTTGCTTTTGATGGCCTCACGCAAATTCCACAGGAGTGAACCATAGTATTCCCCACTAATTTGGCACCCTTTGCTAGGCAATTCATCAAGACTACTTTGTGCTGGTCCCAAAAGACTGTGTGCATGGCCTTGCTCGGCGAGGGCTGGGCGCGTGCCTTCTTTGCAGGTGATGAGTCCAAGTGCTTCCATTGAATCGACTGGACTTTAGTCTCCGGATCATATTTATGGACCCAGCTTTCGTCCTGTGTAATCAGTCTGTTGAAAAAATCCTCCTGGTTGTCATGGCACATGGTGAAAAGAGCCTGGAAACATTCGACTCGTCCCTGCTTTTGGAAAGGTTTGAGCAACCGGAGAACCCAGCGAGAGGATACATTACGCATGTGAAGATGGTCGTGAATGATTTTTTCTACGGACCCCACACTAGTCTTGACATTTTGGGCTCGTTCTCGAACGGTTGCGCGGCGAGTTTCCAAAATGGCAGCCTCCACTTGCTGGATGGTGTGTTCATCGATAGCGGAGTAGGGTCGCCCTGCAATCGGAGCCGTTTCTATCGAAGTCCGACCACATTTGCATTAATGATGCCAATTATCCACTGCATAATATGATGAGAAATCTGCCTCATAAACTTCTTTTATCTCATCGAACGTCTCTCTTGGAGTGCGACCTTTTAAGTACAACTTGATGTCTGCTCTGTATTCCACTGCATCCATTATCACTCCTCACACCACTTCAGCAGCTGTAAAAGAAAGACCGTCATTAGTTCAGTGTCATATCGGCACGTCACCTATAGTGACTTAAAGGGACACTGAAGAGAAATTGAAGTTGACTTGCATGGACAGAATACCAGCTCCTGATTACAAAAACGCCATTCATACTGACAACAAAGCTCTTGTAAGGTAGAAAAGAGCAAGAACCAAAATACAGGTATCGCCGCCACAGGCCAAACTCGCAAGTACAAGCTTCATGACGTCATAGGACAAAACAGTGTTGCTATAACCAATAGTTCTAGCAACACTAGGACACGAGAGGTCATGAATCACTGAGGCGCAGCAAATGCATGCGCAAATCTCTTTGACGTCGCCAGATGGCGCCACATACCCGAAAGCTACGCGCGCTCCTGCAGCGCCGGGACCAATCAGCGCCTGATCACAGCGGTATGCGGGCTCCCGGTATTCCGCTAAAGGTAAACAAGGTACACGGTATGCTAAAGGTGTCTATTTGCGAGTACTTCGTTGACGACTTCGAGAACGGGGTCCATTGTAACGCTGGCAAAAGGCCGGTGCAAACGTAAACGAAGCGACGCCCGCAATAGCCGATAGATGCCTTCAACGTGCGGCCGGCGGTAGCTTTCTTTTCGGCTGCTGCTGGGCCGCACTGCTGGCAGCCAGAAATCACGGAGTCTGCGCTACGTCGTGTTCACGTCATGTTTCACGTCACTTAGTCCTGTGTCGTCATAGGAGAATCCCAAGTTTGAATCAGAGCGGCGGGAAAAACTTTTTCAACTTCGAATCCAAATTTCTTAGAAATAAATGCATCTTTCGCTGCCGGCCAAGTGGCAACAAAGCCATGAAATGCCGAACTATCGGATTTTGCTATAAAAAAAAATATTAATAGAGCTCTCCTCAGTGTCCCTTTAAGTCATTACACATACGCAGCTTCAGCATCCTGCAATAAATAAAAGTGAGCAAGGTTAAATATTTATTGAACGCCCCTCGTAATACAGCTCCGCCGAAGCTAAGCATTATTTTCGAGGGGCGACGACACTCTCATTCTGATGACATTGTACTCCTGGGTCAAAGCATAATAGAATGCATGATTCTCGGAGAGCTTGTCAATGCTGCAGAATACGTTATTCTTATACCTCGACCCTGAAATTCTAAGACAAAATTTAATTGCGCAAGTTAAGAAAAAGAAGAGCCATAAAAAGGGCGCAGCAAATTACTTTCGTGGATAACCGAGCTGAGAAACTTGAGCTTCACCGCAGGCAAGAAAATCCGACACCGCCTTTGATAACCGTGCTCTCTCCATGATTTTTTTCTTTTTTCTCTTTATGGTCGAGAGTGCGGGCAATTGTGTCTTTCTTCCTAACCGTATATACGACAAGTTTAATGTCCACGGCCCTCTTCCATTTTTACCTCGCTCCCGGTTTTGGAGTAATAGACGAATGGTACCAAGGAAGCCCATTACACGATGTTGTGCTGGGGGCTTGTTCATTTCAGTGCTTTCAAGAAAATTATCTTCGTTTTTACTTCCACTTTTTCGCCTGGCTTCCAAGAAGAAAGAGAAGAATGGATCGGCGGAAGCGGAAAATTTGAGACGGCTGGTGCGCCAGCTCTCTAATGGCCTTGGTCATTACGTTTTGTCTCGTACGGGCTTTTTTAGGCGCCCTCTAAAGATCATAACTATTATTTCTTTGCTCTGACTGCGCTCCAAGGAGCGGTTGTTTCTTTGTCGGCAGCCTAATGGCGTAGAGACTTTGATAACACTGATGTTGAGGACGCGGTTAGCCAGGTTAAAAAAAAATGATGATATATATTTTTCTTCCTCTCTACACTTTTAAATGTGATACTTTAACGTTGCTTTCCCGCAGCTGGCCGGCAGAAGGGCAGCGTGACCATTTTCCTGGTTTACGAAGAGAGATACTGCATGTCTGATGAGCGGCGGGACCTCAAAGCGGAGATTTTTTAGTCTACATGACCCACAGAAGCCTTAAGTTTCATTTTTTCAGCTTGAGTGATTCAGTGCTCAAAGTAACGTAGTTGTTATAATGTCCGCTGGAACTACAAAGCGCTATATATGGACTGTAAACGATAAGGAAGAACATTGGTGGCAGTGGCAGTAATTTGCAGTGTGGCGACCACCAGATGTAACTTTTGCTGCAAATTGGACTTTGTTTCCTCGTTCGGTTTCGTTGTCAGGGCTTTGGCAGTGATAGATAGAAAGAGGTAAGGTACGAAGATTAACCATATGTGAATTCCTGTTGGCTGCCCTGCACTGTGGGAGAGGGATGAGGGGATATAAAAGAGAGACAGGTATGAAGTAACGGGATAGAAGCAGGATTCGCGGTAAATAATGAAATTAAAGGAAAGAAATAGAGAACAGTAGCGGCTATAACCAGAAGATTATTATGGCTTGTGAATAAGCGGACTGTGCAAGAAAAGAAAGGGTAGAAAGAGGGAACGTGAAGCAAACTAAAGGAGACGGGTTCAGCGAGACGAGAGGTAAAGCTGCGCGTAAGCGTGAAAGGTGCATGGAAAGTAGCCAGGGATCTCTCCTGTTTCAAGGAGGCTGTAACAGAAGCTAGTACGCTTCCCCAAAAGTCGACAAAAAAAGTTACTGATATGTCTGTAAGAGAATCACGAAAAGTAATAAATAATGAATTTAACAGCTGCTGAGAAAAAAAAAGAAGACTGTGGCAGAGAGTAGAAAATGACTCGGCTGAAATTTCAAGTTTGCAAACGTGCATTGGTGGCGACCGCGAGAGAACACCGCGAAGAGGAAGGCGCCAATTTTGCCCAACCTGTGCCACAGGCAAGCTCGAAGACCGTTGCTGCAAGCTGACACGGGCAAACGACGGACAAAGCTCGAAAAGAAAAAAATGTTACGTGGGTACCGTAAACTGTAGCACCGCGGCGGCTTGGAAGAGGTGTGAAGAAAGAAGTGGCAAAGGCCAGCGCAGGTGTTGCATCCGCAGAGATCGCGTTGCCCTGGCAACGAGCTTTTTTTTTATTTTGATGCGGCCATTCTGGCAACGTAACGAGCAAGGTGATCAAAAGGGGAAGTGGTCGCGATACGTTGGAACGCTTTGTGGGCGAAAGAGTTGAGCACCGGGACCTCGGCTCGTTTTCCCGTGGGCGTCGGTGAAGAGCTCAGTCGCCTGCTGGCGGTGGTCGGAGCGCTTAACTTTGCCGAGCGGCAACTTTTTTGTCCTTCCCTGCTGGAAAGATGAAATTAAATGAAAACAAAATAAAAAGAAAATCAATGATCAAGAAAGAATATAAGAGATAAACTAATTCAGAAAGACAATGATAGTGGAATTCTTTAATTTACATTTCTTTAAATCAAGGGGTTGTGTGATGGAGACTGAGCGGCAAATAGGCTAGACCTCGTACATATCTGCGTTCTCGTATTGAAGCAGCAACTCGTATCTAGGTTGACCTTTGAATTCATTATTAATTTTTTATTTACAAATAAGCAAAAATAAATATTGAATTCATCAAATAAATAAAAATGAGAAGCGTGCGAACGCATTTTGCGGGGCATTTAGTAAGGAGCTAATGCTTCTGTTTTGGGTATTATTACTGGAGGCAGTTAAATATTGGAGCGTAAGCCACACTACATAGCTAGGACGCATTTCGCCTTCAGCCTTAAAATGACCTTGAAACGACCTTGAGATAAGTCATGACATGTGCTGTTATACACGTATACCAAACCCTGTGCGCTCCACTTAAGGAACCACCTTTGACCTTCAACTTTTTCCTAGATCTCGACGCTTGACCTTTCACCTTAAATTTTGACATTGCAAGTTGTCAGGTATGGGGTCTATATAACCAGAGCTGTGCGCTTCATCTCACCTCGGACCATTACATTCAGATTACAGAGTGGGGGACCACAACTGACTTGGTCAGCCAACGAGAAACTCGCACGTCTAATTACTGCGTGTCCAAGATCGAAATGGCGGCTAATTACTTTAATCGCCATCGATCAGTCTGTGTTTCTGTCAAGCCAGTTAATGAAGACCAATAAGAGGCTCCGAAGTGGCCGGGAAATTAAGAAACAATAAAAGATGTGCCAAAGATAAACCATGTTTAATCATGCTTATGCTGCTTTCGCTACGTGATACTAGGCTCGGCAGAGTTGAACCGCCGCCATTTTGTTGGCATAGCTAACGCCCTTAAAACGGCTTTGATATTTAATATATAAGGCGTTTGAGGGAATCCCGCCATAAGTAAAAAGAATGGTTTTTGAAATAAAAAGATGAATTTTGTGGCATACTAATGCCATTTTGGCTTGTTCAATAAAGAAAGAAATACCGTTAACATGTTAGCCGATGAAGTAGCTTCGAGTAAATAACTTTTTGCTTGTTTTCGATTCGAGATTCGCAGTTGGCCATTACTAGTAGCCATATAAGTTCTCATATATACAAAAACACCACAATGCTCTGCGCTTAGCCTCAACAGATTTTATCCATTGATCGCGCAACTCGAAAGCAACGCGCATATGTTGTGCGAAAAGCAAAGCTCACCAGTGAAGACCACTACACGGCGTACGTATCACGAGACCTCCTCTCCACTTCAGCAGAAGACAGGTGCAATGGGTACCAGTCAGCAGCTTAGTGTGGGCGGGGCAAAGAAGGTCACGTGGCATGCCGGCGATGAGCTCCGTTATTTGGTGAATATCACTTTGCGCACACAGCAGCCACGTGATTTCAGAGCGAAAGCTGTACTGCATAAAGCATGACTCAGAGTCTCGCCTGGATTTGCACGTTTGACCTTGAAGCCCGACCAAGGTCAAACCAAACGTACACCCCCAAGTCTAACAATGTATGACTGTGTATCTTGCAGCGCATAGCAATGATATGCCTGTATGGTATAGTATTAGCTAATGACCAGGAACCACGTGACCGATGACCAGTGGTTATTTAACCTTTGACTTTGTTAAAGTTGAGGTTTGCATCGCCGGATGTGACGTCATGAGATGACGTGGCAAGGACGTCACACCATTCTTCACTATAAATATAGCCGGCTGTGCTTTCGCTCGTCTTTTAGGCTCATCCGGATTGAAACTCACCCAAAATTTTAAATTGCTAGAGAAGTGGTGAAAATCTGTTGAGCGAAAGAGCCGACAATATTCACGTTTTTTAAACTAAAAAAAAAGATATGGTTACGACTAATGCTTAGCTAAAAATCACTTGTAGGAGCCAGATACCTATATCAGTTAGTCAATAAGTTAATTATTTGAATTTTGTTAACCAGCTTTGTAGATTCTCACTTTTCATGATTCTCACTTTTGTACATCTGCCAACGCTGGTACTACTTTGCCAAAAAGCCATCTTTTTGCCTAGAAAAGGACATCATTATTAATTGGTTGCAGACTTCTCTTAAGAATTTGTAATTAATAAAATATATCCCCCTTAGCAAGAGTTAAACCTTTCTTTATATGGAAGAGGAAACCGAGAATGAGCTGAAGGAACAAGCGTAAAGAGAATGGGCACCATTTCTACTACTCCTTTCCTGTTTAGGGGAGAGAAGAGGAATGCTTTTGTCAGCTGAATGTTTTCGAGAATTGAGAGGCAATCATCTAGATTAAAATTTGGTTTCCCGATATTCATACTGCAATCTAGCCACAGGGCTCAAAAAAGATACACGGTTGTAGTTAGCTCTATGCTCGTCTTTCGCGCCTAAAAGCACTTAACCCTTTAGCTGCCGGGAGTTCTGTGTCCACTTTCTGTGTGCGTATGTTGCAGGAGTGGCACGACATGGTTGAAAAAATCGATATCTAAGAACGCGAATGGGTCATGTCAGCTGGCGTTACTACTCCAATTATGCAGTGCTGCCATATTTAGTTTATTTCGTAGTCATTACCAATAGAGAACGTAGTGAATGCTGTCGTTCTTAGGTAACTAGTTGTGCCAAGTTGTCTCGAGTACTGTCTCGTACTTGGTCCAATTAAGCTATCATTTTTTCTTTAAGGCAATACTGTCGAAGCTGTAACTTAGGTTTTGACAAAGATTTTGTGAAGTACCAGAAAAATCGTGCAGCACCTACCCTCCGGCGGACAGCTGGGCCTGAGGCGTTCTCCTCTTGAAGCCTATGTTACCGGATAAAATTTCGGCTATACAGCTTTATTTCAACGGGTGAAACGCAAACACGACTCTGCGCTGAGCGATGCTACTAGTCTATATATCATCTCAGGTAGTTAAAATACTCCGGAGTCCTCCGCAGCGCCCGTCTGAGAGACGAAAATGTAGATATGTGACTTTAGAGAGAGAGAAAATAGACTTCATTTGAAGTGCCGAAATCTTGAGGGTCCACTCGTAAGATATGAACTCAGCCAGTGGATATAAAACGTGCCGCTAGTAAGACATAAAAGACGTAAACCTAAAGCGGTAGCAGGTGAAATTTTCATATCACACTTGTCGATGAGAACTTTGTCTTGTACTAAATGCCAGTTCCCAGAATGCTACCTTGGCCAATGGAATACTAGCCCTACTAGGTCTCAAGATTCTTTAAGCGATCACGCGTTCTGATTGGGAAGACAGTAAAGTAGGCTAATAACTCCTCAATCAAGTGGGACCGAAAGCCTTACTAAAGCACATCATGTCACTGACGTTGCCGGCATACCTGAGGGGTTTTCCTGTTTTTACCTTTTTATTGGTTCTGTCAGAAAATATCAAAAACAGCAAACAATGAAGAGAGAGCGAGCCAGGACATGCAATGATTTACTAGGCGTAGAGCTAATAAAAGCAAATGAAAAGGACCTAAATGCCCAGAAAAAAAAACTATGAAAAAAAAAAAACAAAGCGTGAAAACAGACAAAAAGAATTAAAAACAAGCTAAAAATAAAGGCACAGCACAGTCAAAGTTAGTCTCAGGCAGACAGTCACAGCTCAGTGCGCAGGCCAAGATAAAAAAAATCATGAGAAAACCAAAGTCGCAGTACAGTCAAAAACTTAATAACAGTCACAGACGTCACTGACAGTCAAAGGCCAGAGTGCACACATGGGATCATATTGCGTTTAGGACGTCAATGCCATATCACTTTCATGACGTCGACACCCAGGCTAGCAGAGTAGCCGTGCACGCCCCTATTTTCGCTTTCTGAAAATAACGCATATGTCAATGACATGCACATGCTAGTCTATTGCGTTAGTTTGAAAATAACAAGCGAAACGTCAGGTCTGGAGAAGGCAAATGCTTTTTTGTTTAAGCATGACCTTCTATATGTGGAATCTAGACTTGACTTTCCTGAACTGAATTTCTCACCAGCCCTTCGGCGACTTTACAGCTCCCCGCATAACCAACCTTTTACTCAAATCCCAAGAAAAGGCAAAATGACTCAGATGTGACTTTTCGGCAGCGTTTTTCAATTACATTGAAGTCAAAGGGTAACCATGAGTGCCTTACCCCTAGCCTGGAGGAATAAAGATGGTGACTGTTTGTTTTTACATGCAAACTTTCGTTCAGAACTGTTTAAGTCACAAGCCTGGGCTTTTAGCGGTGTAGCGGGCAAGTAAAAAACCGTTCATGGCGCGAAAGTCTCGTGTAGTTAGGGCCAAAGCCGTCATTCTCGAGAGATTCTGAGCTTCCTGGGTATCATAAATACCTGCAATAAGCATCAGGCGATGATCTATTGTGTGACTACTTTTTACCAAGGCTGTACCACAATTTAAAGACCAATTACTATAGGGTGAAAGAGCCCTGTTTGCACCTCTGTCAGTGCCATGGTAGAATGCCAGAATTGTCTCATGAAACAAACATTGCCACCATTTCCTCATTTCGCGCCTTCATCCCCTTCGTAATTATTTCCACCGAAAGCTTTATCTTCACTGCCTGTGTCACTAAGCTTCTCATTCTTGGCTCACCGGAAGATTCCTCAAGGGTAGAATGGAGCTTGCCGCGCACGGCAACCTCTCCCAAAACAATCCCTGTGCTTACTGACGTGTGCACATGAAACGTTTGTTTGAGTGTTTGTGTGATCACAAGCATCCCCCTGCCCTTCCTTCATAACCCTACGTTCTAGAAGCGATACCAAAAGCATCCGGCGTCAGCAAACACCTCCGTATTGTCTTAGATCCTTCGGTAATGCTCCCGGCCAAATGTCTCCCCACACATTCATTCCTCCCCGACTCCTTTCGTTCCCTCCTCCTGCCGCGCGATCCTTCACCGTCCATGAGAGAAAAGACAGCACCGCAGAAATGGTGGCGTGTCGGCGTAACGCGTACACAAACAATGGGACCGCATTATACCCGATGTAGGAACAATGCTCGCGGAAGACCTTTCTAGTAAACAGACAAAAATGCTACGAAAATCACCCAGGGCCACTGCCCCAATTGTGGACTTATCCTCGTGTTGTTTCACTCTGTATATGGCGGTGTTTATTTCTCAACGGTGACAAATAAGCGCAGGGACCAACAGGGCCCGTTATCTCTTTATCCCGCTGACACAAATGGCGTGGCATGCTGAAAGGGCCAAGAAGAAGAGGAAATGGCAAGATCCCAGCGGTGATGACAGAAACGCGGAGATGAGGGAAAGGACGCTTCCACAGTTGATAGAGTCTCATGTTTTGCTTGGCTCTCATTGAGGGCAGCCTGCCGGAGGGTAATGGAATCTTTTGTCTAATGTCATCTTTTCTTCAGTTTCCGGTGCTCATATGTGCTTTGTTTTTCATCCAATTATCAGTTAGAATCATTGGGAAGTGGAAGAATACCAAAAAAAAGTCGAAATACGCAAAGACAAAGAAGACGGAACAATTTCGGAGGCAGCTTCGTCAGACCTTACAACCAAATCAGTGACGACATGCAGCGATTCTTTGTCCCCCATTCTTAGGCTACCGATAGTAACATGCCCGCGTTTGTTTTATTTTTTTTCAGCCTCGTGGCTAGCAAAAAATTTTGCGTTTGCTGTTAAAGATAAATATTTAAAATCTTTTGAAAAAACGAAAAGGAAAGTACTCATACAACGGTAGAAGAAAGCCTGCCCAGCTTTCCTGGACACCAGTAACTAGAGTCACCTGTTGGCAGCTGTAGCGTGGACGGCGTAACACAGTAGAAAGAGGGTTCTGTTGCGGCAAGCCGCAGAATGCAGGACTACATCACAGATGGTGATGACATGAGAGCAAGAGATACAGTTTATTAAAGAAGGCAGATTAAGACTTCAACATATCTTACCCCTGGCTGACCAAGACAAGCCAATATTCCAGCTGCGCCCACGACGGCAGGGCACTCCAGGAGAGTGGATGAATTGAAGGAGATGTAGCGACTATATACGCCGGCAGTACAGGAGAAGAGGCAATGCTCTTCATTGCCATATAGAGCAGAGCAGTTGGAAAAGGAGCGGCCATAGCGAATCCGAAATGGAAAAGTCACAACGCTTTGAGAGTGTGTTTGAATTCTGCCAAGTATATGTGATAGGGCAACTTTGAGATACGGATGGGAGGTACGTAACGGTATGAAGGTTTCAGTTGTTGGTAGCGATTCTTCACTGCGCATTTGTAGGACAACGTTTCGGTTCATGCCGGGGGTGTGACCAGGGGATCACAGATGTCTTGGTGCGTATTGCGGGCTAGCTGATCAACCCGCTTAATTCATGAGATCCCTGCATGACCCGGGGGCCACCTTCTGGCTACCGAGTACGGAACCAGAAAGTACAAGGCATCAATCATCTGGTTGTTTTATGTCAGACTGAATTTGCTGGCGCTGAAGCAAGCCATTAGACGCCATGGAGTCAGTATGAATGGTGTATGTTGGATTGCGAAGAAGGTCAGCGAGAACTTCATGGATACAGGGGCGAAGCGCATTTTGGAATGATTTCATGGCTGCGGGCCTCGCGTGAGTGCTTCGCCCACGGCACTGCCCGCTTTTTTGCCTTCCTAGCCAGTGACATGGCCTGGGGTCACCTAGTGTCCGTCCAGGTCGCGAACGAGAAAGGATGCCGTAGTCGAAGGGATACAGGAAGAGAGTGTAGTCTGAAAGAATTGTTTCAGACAGAAGTTAAGGAGAAGAGCACGCCGCCACGACAAAGGAGATTGGCAGATGAAGCCAGGTCCACGAAGGGTGCAAACACATCAATCGTCAGTTGCAAATGGCCGACCCACATTGACTCTCTAAACGTCAGAGGCAGAAGGCTCCTTCTCCATTCTTGGTGGTGACAGGGGTGTAAGGTCAGGTGGCGGCGGTCTTTCTAGTCATCTCGTCGTGACTTCTGGTCGAGGCTTGGGGTGGGGGCCGGGACACCACCGAGTTGAAATCGGGCCTGGTACACTTGGGCAGTGCCAGGGGTTGCAAACCACGAGCGCTTCATCAAAAACTTTGGCAGACGAAATGTAAGGGTGGTCTGAAGCCGGAATGCCGAGGATCCTCAGAGTCTCCATCAAATGCTACCTTAATAGCGAGCCGATGAATACAGAAGTACATAAGAGATGGTGATCAAGTACTTTAATGCATTTAAACGTATGGCTAACGCTTATTACGGGCACATTGTAAAATATCAGACAGGACGAGCACTAAACTCTAACTGCTTCTTTCGCTTTTAACCAAGCGCATAATGACAGTAGGCCACGCGAGCACAGAAACTCAAGAACGTCTAAAGCTTCTCTAGAAAAAGTACGATACAACGCATCAATCATTTGTTGGAAATTAGTCCTTGCCGCTGCATGCACCCGTTTCAATGGGGGCATGACGCGACGGGACAGAGTTTCAACGGGAAAATGTAGATGACCACAATTTTCGCACGGATCATAAGATTACACTTTAACGTTCAATATATCTGCAGATCAACCCAAGGCAGGCTTGAATTTTTTTGCGAGTAATGTTTGTGTGATCAGCGGAAACATTCCCCACTGGTTCGTAAAGGAGTATTATTTACTCGATGGGAGAGATGGACAAACATTAAAAGGTTTTCTACTCGCTGATTGAATGAGCCATTACTTCAAAATTTTTATCAGCACCTTACTTAATTCCACGGTTGCTTCAGATTAAACTTCATCTCCTAAAGTTCCGGACTTCTACGAACACGGAAAACCTTATGATAGTGCTGGCAATAGATATCCCAGAATTTCTTGTTTAGTACCAATTTTTACACTTTTTTACTGCTATACCGATAAAACTTATTTGTTTGATCATTTGTAATAGTGTCTAATATCTTTACCCCCCAATTTCTTTTTTTCAGTTCCGATTGTTTCGATTGTAATAACTGTTAAATGCAAAATGACGACAATTTAGGGTATAACGATAAAAATTCTGTATTTGATAAAATTATGCAATCAAAATTTTCACAACTGACAGATATTTGTAAGTATATTGCCCGTGCCAACAACTCCCTTCGTTTTTCCTTGATGAAGAGAGAAAAAATATTTACCTAAGTAATAAAGATACATTTTAGATAGATAAAAAACAAAGAGTAAAATGCAGGTGCGTTTGCCATTTTGTAAGCGTTTTCTTTGCTGCGCTATGAATTGCTCGCTTTTCTTGAAAATAGCGGTACTTTTCAATGAATTGGCTTTCGACAGGTGCACTCAGATCATGAATGGCAGTTTACCAGCGTTTCTCAAGAGGAAAATGTATGTAACAGTAGCTTGGTTTGGGTTAGTTGGTAAAGTTCTTCGAAAACATAGCGCAAAAAGGACATGGACCTGTCCCGTCCAGTTCTTTGTCATCCGTGTCCTTTTTGCGCTAGGTTTTCGAAGAGGAAAATGTATAACAGCTCTATCTTACTGGTACTCGCCTACGGGGTGTAAGCGTAGATAAGGAAAATAATTCAACTTAAAGTGTGGGAGCGCATCGTTCGCTGCAAACTAATCATCATCATCATCATCCTGACTACACCCACTGCTGGGCAAAGACCTCTCCCAATATACAGTGTGTTTCAAGTAAGACCTTACACAATTTTTAAAAATAGGCTTTTCGAGTTAGAAGACCGTTTGTTTCGGCATAGCATTCTCAGTGGTGAAGTACATCAGAATACAGCTACAGCGTGCTAATTTGCAGGTTGGTTGACTAATATTGAAAATTAACTTTTTAGCTGTAACTGTCTAGTTCCTTAATTATTGACAGGTGTGTAGCCCACCGTAAGTAATATCCAAATCATTTTTTTAGAATTTCGCAAATGCGTTTACCCTCGGCGCTGTGGCCCAACAAATTTTAGCTATTTCAAAGAGTTAGTTGGATTGGAAGGTTGCTTTGTCTGGAAACTTCTCGAAAGCAGATCCATTTTGGCGTGATGTAGGCAAATTATGTTGGGCCACAGCGCCTATGTTAACTGTATTTAAGAAATTGTAAAAACTGGTATGGGTATTATTTAATTTCGCCCGCACTCCTCTCAATAATTAAGGGGCCTAACAGTACTAGTTAAAAGTTAACTATTTATATTAGTTAACCAGCATACTGTTAGCACGCCTTAGCTGTATTGTGATGTACTTCATCGCTGACAACGCTATTCCTAGAAAAACGCTCTGCTTACTCAGTAAGCCTATCTTTAGAAGTATTTGGTGAAACGCCCTGTATAGGTCTAACGTTAATATAAAAGAAGAGAGCACAGCGAGTCTAGGAACGAGAGCGAGTTAAGGATGTTCTAGTTTAAATAAAAAAAATCGACATGGGCAGGGCATGTATGCGGAAGCAAGAAAACCGATGGTCGCTAAGAGTAACTGACTGGATTGCAGAATAAGGCAAGCGTAGCAGGGCAGGGAAGAAACACAGATGACCAAATGAGATTAGGAAGTTCTCGGAGGTAAGGTGGCAGCAACTAGCACAGTATAGGGCTCCCTGGACAGATATTGGAGAGACCTTTGACCTGGAGTGAGTATATCTAGTTTGATGATGATGACTATGACATATTTTGCACCTCTTAGCTGTTTCTATTGTCTTACAATTCTCTTAAAAACACTACCGATAGCTGATGAAGGGCGTTGAACAAAGCGCCCAAATGACCACCGGCGTCGAATTATCTGCCAGCAGCACCATCAAATTTTTGTGTCTGACATATGGCTTCGAAATCACGCACCCTTTTGTCAAGCCACAGCCATTAGAAGATATAAAAGGCGACCCCGGTTTCCTCGCTTTTTCTTGCGACCCATCCCATATGCGCACTATATCTGCAGCGGAATGACGAGAGTAAAGAAAAAATTGAAATAAATATAAAATGACAGTGATGCTGCGGCAATTTTACGTTCCTGCAAGTCATTCCAGATTCCCTGAAATCATGAATGTGTGCCTTTTTAAAGTGACTTGTCTCTTAGATCAGGCACTTGCTTCACTTCAAAAGAACTCCTTTTCAAGTCGCCCATTTGAAGCAGTTAATCAGGATGTTTCTAATAATGTGACTTTCTGCTTAAAGATTTAGCCACTGTCTAAAACTCAAGTGATTAAGCGGCAATCCTCTGTTAACGTCTCGCTCAAGAGAAGCGTTTCATTTTACTGAGTCCGCTCTTATTTGGAAAGTGTCCGGAGAGTATACGTCGTCCGCGTTATCTGAAAAAAAAAAAAAAACATTGCAAGTTCAGAAGGAGAGCAAAGCTCGGCTGAGTAAATTCAAACGCTTCAAATTCAAAGAACTGCTTCACGCGGTACACCGCAGCTAAGAATCCTGCGGTGCGCCTGACTTTTGAGGGTGCAGAAACAAATTAATATTACCGCGGCTCGGTTTCGCGCCTGCGGCGCACACGCATGCACGCACGCACGCACGCACGCACACACGTACGGACGCATGCAAGCGCGCACGCGCACGCGCACGCGCACACACACACACACACACACACACACACACACACACACACACACACACACACACACACACACACACACACACACACACACACACGCACACACACACACACACACACACAAGCACACGCACACGCACGCACGCACGCACAGACAGACTGACATAGACAAACAGACACGCGCGCGCACGCACAGAGAGAGACAGACTGACATAGACAGACAGACAGACACGCGCGCGCACGCACAGATAGAGACAGACTGACATAGACAGACATGCGCATCGAAATCAATGCAATAATTTTGTTGCACGCGAAGTAAATCGAAAGCCATTTTGTGCTGTCCAGTGCCTTCCTGGGATTTTTAATGTTGACCCCAATGACTGGACCGACAGAATATTTGTTGCAGAGTTTCTGGGAACGCTCAGCATCGATTTTTTTCCGGCCTACGCACATTAATGTGTTGATATTTCTGTTGTTTTTGTTGTTTCCGTCAACTGCACTTCACTTCGCGATTAGATTAAGGCATCTTTCTTTAATGACCTAGCATTAAAATTGCCGTACTACCAAAACCCTGCCGTATACCTTAAGAAAATTATTTGATAGGTCGAGAAGTTCACGGGATGTGACGTCATCACGAGCTGACCTGATGGAGCCATCTTAAGAGAGAGGCCACGTGACACTGACGTCACTGCAACCCGTGCCAAGCGGAAATCTTGCCACCCGATTTCGAGCAGCCCGGCCACCGTAGTAGGTTGCAATTGAATAAATATTGTTCGGAAGGGGAAAGGTGATTTTGTGACGTCCTCACAACCCACCCACCTTGTTGTCAGAAACCTGCTTTCAGTACAGCAAGTTAGATGTAGAATTGAAATCAAATGTCAGAAAAAAGTGAAATACGCAAATGTCAGCACCGTGATAGCTTAGCGGTTACCCGGTACTGCACCTAGCATTCTGAATACATCGGTTGGTAGACCGAGGATATCACTGAACTTTGACAAAAACACACATAGAAGATGCAAAAAAGTTGCAACTTATGTGCAATTCATTGCTTTAGCATTTCAGTCTTGCGGGGATGTAAGGGTGCCTAAGTTTCTTTTTTTCGAATATACGCAAGCCGTTGGCAAGATGACTGCGTTTGTGTCTTGATGCTCCAACGCTGGGAGAACCTGCCTAGCTTTCAGGAAACTCACCCGAGTGGCCAAGATTCCCCGGTGATACGTGCAGGTTTGCTCGCAGCGATAATGATGATGGCGTCGCGTAGCGTGCGGGTGATGGCACCACCAGGTTCGCTGGGATTGAAATTAGGCAGCCTGAGCCTAAATCACTTCCGGCCACCGCTCTCCAGGCCTATGAGGGTTCACCATAATTGCGAGCAGTACTGCCGATAGCTCCTCGTGTGGACAGCATATAGCGCCATGCGACAAGTACGCTTCTGGAGTACAAAAGTCAATATTCATGGCACACGCCAACCCGTTTCTTGCTTCTTTTCTTGCGCATTGTGAATACAAAACCGTTTGTAATACAGATGCAGATCGGGGCAGCAAAACTTAGAAACGACCTGTGTGTACACTCTAGAAAATGAAAACAGCAATCCAGGAAAGTTCTGAACTCCTCACAGCTCGACTGTGCGATGCAGTTCGCGAATATGCTGCACCTCTTCAGTAGTCCTAAACATTATTGTGGGTTTTGAAGAGTTATCGTCCTTCATGTATAGGTTTGTCTATATTTTTCGTGATTGTTGTTAGCTAATGCCAGACCACCGCAGCTATAGCAGCCTCTAAGCCAGACCATCAAGAACTGGTTATCGCAATTCTGTACAATGTTCAATCTTTTTTCTTAAACTAAGGTATAAATGAGTACAAGCGGTAGAAAATGTTTCTTCAAAGAATACACAAGAGGGAGAAATGTTAAGGTAGGAAGATATTATTCATGTTATCAGAATTTTATGCAAGTGAGTAAAGAATCTCGAGCGCCATTGTCTTTCCAGAAGAAGGCACTTAGTCGTGGCTTTTTTATCTGGTATGTTAAGTTGCTCCTTTTTCTTTTAGACACATTTTCTACCTGCGCAAAAGTGCATTTATACAGGCAGCAAAAACTAACCCGAACATAAGCCCTCTTATTGCAAGCGCACTGGACCCAGCACTGGCTCACTTATCGTAACGCTGCAGAGAATTAGGTGTGCAGCAGGATAGCCGGAGACTGCTCGCCCCTATCGCTCGCTTCGGGGAGCTTACGGCCGCATGATGTGGCTGAGCAAATAGTCCGATGAAAGTACGGGGTGGGCGAAAATTGCAGCTTGTGGGCTTGAGTCGAAAGGCTCCGACAGGGAAGTGTGGCGTATCAGTTCTATCGAGGACGAGTAATGATAGCTTTTCTGTTCACAGATAGACCAGAGAGGTCTCCGGGCACGCGAGGTGCATTTTTGTGCTCCTAGATTGGGCGTGGTCGTCAGGAACTTCTTGCATTTCGGATATAGCTTTGAGCATGTTTCCCGTTTTTCTTTTTAATTCCCTATCATATAACCCTCTGCCGCGCTTGTATTGAAGGATTTTCTGTGTCGACAACAGCTATCAACTTGCGTCAACAATTTCGGGCCAGCGCGCAATATTTGCGATGCAAGGTGTAATGCTACTACCATTTGCAGCTCATGATTGCTTCTGTGCGTGCATAGTTTTAAATATTATTGGCTTTGAAAGAAATCGAATCTACCTAAGGACCTTCCCAAGAAATTTTTTATTTCATGCGGCGATTAGTTTGCTCCTGAGAGCGAAATATGATGTCACTGAAAAAATAACGACATAAAAATCCTTTGAAATACTTCATTAAGATTATACTAATGCTTTAAGATGGCATACAGAGGAGCTTGTAGAGAACCGTTCCGAAAGCATAAAGGCTAGCTTGGCATCAGTTCGCGGACAAAAATAAAATAAAATTCTGTTTCACGGGCAAGTAAAAACTCTCATTTAATAATCTTCTGAACAAGCTTAATGGGATTCGAAAGAAAACATGTTCGACGGAGGTCCGTCTGGTTGGGTTTTTGCGATAAAAAACTGACGCCAACCAATATTTTAATTTTGCCCAACTTTTCGGGACCAACTCGGTCCCTTCTTCAGGGGTGACTAAAGTGTGCCAGCAGCAGCGGGGTGTTGCCTTCACTCTCCCTTTGGTAGCACGTGGCTCAGTCCACCGACGTACGCATAGGGGAGCGTTCCTGCAGTTCTATTCATCGCCGCCTTTGTGAGCCGGATGTGCCTCGACTCCACATGTCGCCTCTTGAAGAGGTTTGGCTCGCAGTGTTCGGCGAGGGGGTTGGCTTCCGAATTCATTAGCCGGACGTCATTCTTGGTTTGCCTTTTTCTTTGATGGAGGTTTTTTGTTTCGCCGACGTATGAAGCCGGGCACATGGAGCATGGGATTTTGTAAACGACACCCAGTTGTTTTTCTCGGGGGACGCGGTCTTTCGGTCGTGGTAAGAAGCGGCTTATTGTTTCGAAACTGGTTTGTGAGCAACGTAGATTCCATATTTTCCCAGAATGCATGCAACTGCCTCGCTGGTTCCACTCACGTATGGAAGCACCAAGCTCGCGCGTTTCGTTGTTTCATTGTTGGCTCTTCCCCCTGTCCTTTGAGCATGACGGCGACCAACGTGTTGAATGAAGCCACATGTGTAGCCATTCTTCTGTAGGTCGGCGAGAACGGTGGCCTATTCTGCTCCTTTCTCTGCTTCGGAAGAGCAGATTGCCTTTAATCTTCTCAGAATAGAGGAGACGACGGATTCCTCTTGACTAGTAAGGTGGTTGGAATTAAAATTTAGGTAGCGGCCGGTATGGGTTGGCTTCTTATAGACACCGAAGTTCAGATCTGCCTGTTCTCTTCTTATGAAGACATCCAGGAATAGCAATGTGTTGTTCACTTCTCGTTTCATTGCAAACTCCATTGTAAGCTCAATGTTTCATTTGTTTCCTCTGTGGAAAAGTCAAAAACAGATCCGTAAAAAACCTTTGTGATAAGGCTCAAATACCATTCTATGATTAAATCTGGTGCGAAGAATTTTCCATCATAAGACTTTCGTGATTCAAGGCATAAATTTAGAATTAAAAGGCATCAGTTCTAGTCGTTGATTTTATGTTTGAAACTTGTAAATGGAGGCCACGATAATGTATTCTGATACACGTACATACCACAACAATTCATGGTTTCAACAGTGGCAAAAAAATTCAAAATGTTGTTTCCTTTCGACAGCCACATTTAGCGCATGTTCCCAGCAAGCACCTATAATTAATCGATATTCATTGGGCCAAACAGATTTCCCTGCCTACGCCTAACGGACAAGTGGGCCTCATTCCTCGCTGATTCCCTCTCGTTTCGGCAAAAGGAAATGGAAGAGAACTCCGATTGCCAGCGATTCTTCCGGGCAAGATATTCCCAACTGGGGGGACGTAAGCAGATTTGGAGGGAAGCAGAAAAGGACGTTGACGTTGAGAGAGCTAGTGGGCGGTCAATCAGACAGGTACTTTCACTCCAATTGGAGATGAGTGAAGTAAGACGCTCTCCACATATACCTCCGTAATTTGGCGATATCCGAGGCTTTACGAATCAAATACGATGAGCGCAGAGTTGAGAGACACATAGGGAAGGCAGGTCATTGAGCAACTGGATAAAGCGAGAGTGCAGCTTTGGCTTCCTGCCATCGTCGTCAGGCGCGAGTCTCACGTGCGAGCAGAATATGCAGGCAAGACACTAATGCGCTTTAGCTACGGCTCGGTAAAACTCGGGGCCGAGTGGCTTATTCTTTGAGCTGTAAGCAACCTCGCTCGGAGGCAATGCCCCCAAGTGGCATTTATGAGCCGTGGCGGATCAAGCGTTTTTGATGACATTGAAGGCTCCTCACTTACTCGCTTAGTTTTTATCGTTCGCAATCCTGTTGCTAGCGGCTAAAAGCTGTGTGCTCTAAGTAGCGACCTGCGTTGTATATTTTTTTACGGTGTTCCATCGATGTGTATCCACAAGAACATCCGCTGATTTAGTTAGAAGTAATAAGTTATGCACACTTTGATGATATTTTTCAGTGTTCACGAGCAATAGTTACAGAGCACTGTAACTTAAATTGAGTTCTTAGTTCTATATTACGTTTTACTACTAGCTTCATAAAATTCTGCGATCTCACTTTCTAGCCTTTGGCCATATAGTGCATCGTGTGTTAATTGGAAAAAAATTGAGATGAAATTAAGACTCAGCTTGGCCTTGGCTTTAGCCAAGAACTTCAATTGCTTCATTACAGTGCACAGCTCTAGTCGTACTGGCTGTCAATTCTATGTTATGGTTGAATGCTACTTTAAAACATAGGAATTATTTAGACTGTGCTTGCTTGGTTCCTCGTTGGTGGCCCAGCGAGCTTCCAACGGATCTTTAGGGGAGACGCGAGTCTTGACATAGGAAATAGTACAAACGTTTCGATTTTGCTAAAAAACATGGCCTACTTAGGCTCAATACAGTTTAAAGTACCTGTCTTCGAAGCTTCAATGTATAATTCGACCTCCAACAACTAAAAAAATGATCTATTCCATGCCTCCAAAGCACGGAAATGGCGGTTTCAAAGCATACTGCGGCAGCACTTTGCCCCCGTCGCTTCCAATGACCACGTCCTCTCTGAACGCCAGCATATATTACCTGAAGAACACATCATGAGCTAGTTAGTTGTCCATAACAATTAAAACAGCGGAAACTTCAGGAAGGGCACAGAGAAAGGAGACGAGACACAGGCTCTGTGTCTCGTCTTCCATTTGTCCGTCCTTCGTGGAGTTTGCGCTGTTTCCATTGTCATAATATCATCTAATTATATTTAAAATTATGGCGGTCGGACATAACTGAACATTGGGATATGATGATGCACTTAAAAATCAATATGAATAGCATAGCTAGAGATGGAAGGTTAGCTCCATTTTAATCGCAGAGAAAAATTATTGAGCGAAAGTGGATTAACGACTCTTAAAAGTAACTAAGGCTTTCTGACGGGTTAGTTGATACGTATCCATATTTGATAGGCTGTGCGCTAAAAAGACGTTCACAGGAAAAAGGATAGAGACGACAGGAAAGAAGCGCAACTTTCCTGTTGTCTCTATCTTCTTTCCTATGAGCGTCTTTTTAGCTCGCAGCCTTTCAAATATTAAAAGTAACTAACTAGGCATCAGGTATTCTTTAATAATATGGGAAGGGATTAAAATACACTGCAACTAGCTGTATCTTTGAAAACAGGAAGAAGAAATACATATCCACAACTAATTTAATCTCAATATATCTTTATTATAACCTTTTTCCTTTCAAGATCAGCGTCTCCCATTAAGGGAAACCAGAGGTTTTGAGAAGTTAGCATATTCAAATGAAACTTGCTTCTGATTTCGTCCGCGCTCTGATAACTCCCAGCAAGTTTGCAGCCATGCAGCAATTCATTCTGCATTAACTGAATTTTGAATGCACTGTTCCGTGACCTGACTTAAGGTCTTTTCAAAGGGCCACAGGCGTTTACAAAATCACAAACACTGCCCGCGCGTCGGTGTCTGCTCCCCGAGTAAAAAACAAATTACAAATCTTGCATTAGATCATATTAAAGCTTTCATGAACGGAGTCTTCACTTCTGGTCAATGCTTCTGCCACTCATCACTGTTACGAGCCTCCTCCGAATAATGCGAGTCATCGCTGCGTGAAGCGGAGCTTAATATCTGGCCACACAACGATTTTCGGTCTCTACTTGCTGTTTTTCTTTTGTTTTTAGAATCAACTCGTTTTGAAAATGGTTTTAGAGCGTAGCTCTTAGGCGCCCCTTCCTGCGTTCCGCGGTGTGGTCGGCGTCGCCATAGTCGTCGGCGTTGTCGGCATAACACGGTCTGAATGCATCAGAGTGAAGCGCCACCTCTAAAGTGGCTGCCACAGGAAGATACCGGAGGGTGGCTCAGGGCTTAATTCACGCCCTGCCACTACGCGTCGGCGTAATCGGCGGAACAGGCCACCTGACTGGTCGCAGTTCACCCGGTCACCTGACAGGTGGCAGGTAGTATCGAGCAAACTGTCACCTGCCACGGGGAAAGCGGAGGAATAGACAGCTGGAAGGTGGATGGCACATGAAGATCCCGAAGGGTGGAAAAAATAAAATATCGGAAGAACTGTGCTCGAATTTTGCATTTTCGACGATCGTGATCGTATCTAGATTTGTGTGGCCCTAAAGAGGAAAACCCAGGAAAAGTGATGCGATCAGCAACCAAAAATTTTTGGGAAAGGCCCTGAAGTTTCCCTTTGACTGTTCTGTTCTTCATTCTCATATACTTTAGCTTAATAATTTGTTAAATATTTATTTAGCTAGCATTAGTGCGGTTGTGTTGCATACGTACTACTCTTTTTTATTATATAGAGAATTCCAGTACGGCTTTTCAGACCGCAGCCTCCTTCTATATAATATTACGGATTGGTTTGTACTTTATGTGGTTTAACGTCCCAAAGTGACTTAAGCTATGCGGGGCGCCATACTTGCCGGCTCCGAATAATTTCGACTACCTTGGGTTCTCTAAAGTGGACTGAGAAAGCACAGTACACTGGCCTCTAGCATTTCGCGTCCATCGAAATGCGATCGCTATGTGCGGGTTCGAACCCGTGTCCTTCGGCTCAGTAGCTGAGGATTATAACCAGTGTGAAACTGGGGTGGCTTCTATAATATTTTGATGTTGTTTTGAGTTTTAATAACAATAAATTGTGATTATGATGCTCAGTCTGATGCTCCGGCCGCTCTATGTACGCATGCAAACAAGGTTCTTATAGGCACCAATAGTCGCGGTGAACACTGCGCACAAGAAGCGTACAACGAAACAACGGTGGTAATATTAAGAGAATAAGAAAGAAACAAGTCTTGCTCTGTCGGCTTAGAAAATATTTGAAGCTCCTGTTTTACTGCTTCGAACGTAACTGCTGAGTATTTTCGGGACGGCTGCAACACCTTTAAAGACAAATTAATCCATCGCCCAACCCACAGCCCACACCACAAAAAGTTATATTGCCAAGTGCACGGGACAGTTTTTAAAACAGTGTGTTTTGATGTTTTACGCAGCAATATGTGATCACTTTTATACACCGCGCCACCATTTGCGAATCACCATGTGAGACGTACTCATGTTTTGCCTTCCCAGGGTGTA
The DNA here is from genome assembly GCF_055824585.1 of Amblyomma mixtum. NCBI lineage: Eukaryota > Metazoa > Arthropoda > Arachnida > Ixodida > Ixodidae > Amblyomma > Amblyomma mixtum. The sequence goes on along the minus strand of NC_143012.1, from coordinate 228,925,984 downwards.
AAATGAGAACGATGGCTTTATTATACTTCCATCGTTCCCAGTATTTGCCGGTCAATACTGAAACCACGAGCGTGGCATGACTATCATTGTCCAAAACGTAATCAAAGATTCCGTCGGATAAAACAAAAAGACATTGATGCCCCTAGCAAAGGCATACCAACTTCCTATCCTTCCTATCCTTCGTTCCATTTCTTTGTTCTCCTGTTTCGCTAAGCGCTGCAGGTTGATTTATGCAGAAAAGAGTCTGAAGGAGGCGATGTTTCATAAAGTTGACCCGAATACTGCGGCCAAATTGGTAACTGTATTACGTGGACCCTCCGCCCTCAATACTAGCAGCTGCAACACCAAGTACTACAAAATGTTTGTTATAGTTTTGAAAAGCTTTTCCATAATTACCTCGAGAAGAAATAATGAGAACGTAGCAGGAAATGAAGTTTATTTCTCTATTTTATTTCTCTGTACAGAGAAAATGGAGCATGAGCTCAAGTGTCATGACCTGACAAAAGCTCCTGCCCTGGGTGGCTATGTTCAGCACACAGTGCGCAATGATGGATATATGTAACTGAAACATTTGACTACACAGTTTGAAGGCTCAGCACGTGTGTGGTGCAGCATAGCAGTAAAAAATACAAAATTACGCAACAAAAGATGGAAAATCTAGATTATTTTCAATGAACTTAAGATATTGCAAAACAGATGTGTAAGTATTGTGCACGTACAATGACTATATTAATACATGTTATGGGCACAGCAGAGCACCTGAAAAAAATTATGCACTGACGCACATTTATTTATAAACAAACAACATGGTCTTACACGTAGAACAGATAACGCATATAAATTTTGCGTTACCGAAGAATTTAGCAGACGAGATTTGTAGAGGAAAGGAAATAGGATGTTTAATAATGATAATCTGGCGTTTTTCTTAAATAGGGGCTGTTGAAACCAATCTCGCCTCTTATATTGTGTTACAAAAATGTACTTGGGAAGTTCAAGCACTGTCGGCCCATAGATTCTTTTAGTGAAGGGTAGTCTTATTTTGTGCCTATGTACGGCGTACTTTCATTCAGGAAGCTTTGCAATAGTGAGATACGATTCACTGTTATATATTTGTTGTAATAACTTGAAATAAAATATTCGCATGGTTAGAAATATTGTATGTTTGACAAACGACTTCTCTTTGGGAAGATTATAAGTGCCATCCCGATAGATTTCAAATATTTTTAGCGACTTTTTTTTTTGCAAAACCAAAAGTTTATTACACTTATGAGCTGTATAGTTCCCCCCTCTAGGGCACAGCATGACAGCCTATAGAAGAAAAGTGCGTGACAGAATGTTTGTTTTAACCTTATAGAAATAAGTTGACATATCTTGTATATCTTTAAAATTCTTGTAAATTTGAACATCTTTTATTTCCACAAAGGAGATTTAACACCGCTGCTGTATGAGTGGCCTTACTTTTTTGACAATGCCATTTTCTGTGAAAGAATAGAACTTTGTTGGCTCTAACCTAGTATGCGTAAAGAGCTCTTGATGTAGTCTTTTGCATTGATCTCGTCCAAAGAGTTTTAATTATTGTTATTGCGTTCTGAGTTTAACCGTGGACTGAAATTCTCTTTCTACATTGAGCTTAGCCCTCTCTATTCACTCTTCCGAGTGCTCCAGCTCTATTCTCAGGGTTAAGCTCTTGTTGTCTCTATGAAATAATACGTAGTTGCAACACGAATGCGTTAACGCTTTCAGTAGGAACAGTACAGCCTTTGAGCAGGCAAATCGTTTTTTCTCTTGTAGCCAAGCAGTCCTACATTCCTTTTTATGAGTAAAAAGCAAGACTTTGAAGGACTGCTGACTTCTCAGACAGTTCAAGAGTAAACACTTCGACAGTGGCTCTCCCCGGCGAACAAAACATAGCAAAAAGAAAACTAGTGAAATGTGGAGAAAACTCTCGTTAAAATGAGCAGGGAACCAATCAACCCCCTTCAATAGGATTCCATCGTGACCATCTTTCTGACAGGCCGCAGAAGTGTGCATCGCATTATATTGGGATGGGCGGATAATGAGGCGTCGCACAGATGAGTGGGAAAAATAAATGAGTACAGCAGGTTTGACTGAAAGTTCTTTGAGCGAAAGAAAAGTGAAAAAAAAGACATTAAGCATTAAAATACGCAAACGAAAGACGAAGAAATGTGGGAACAACTCCGAACTACACTTAAAGAAGTGCATGACTATGAAGGAAGTCGTATAATCTTGATAATGGAAAAAGTGCGAAAGAGTTCGAAAAAGGCTAGTTTAAGAAATAAAAGATGAGCACTTTGAGAACACTGAAAATATATGATCCAAAAAATGGAAGGGATCCACCAAATTTAAGAAAAACGATGTGAAAGATTCTGGAGTGTCGCAGAATGTTGTGAATAGACTCAAAAAGCACAAGGGGTTGTGTTTGCACCGTTGCGTAATACAATAATACATATATACCATGAGACCGCAGTAGTGGCCTCGTGGTTCGAGCATCCGCCATCCATGCGGGACGTGCGGGGTTCGTTCCCCAGTGCGGCTGGGTACCCACTAGGGATGAAATTGGTACAAGCATTGCCATGCCTGGTGCTCGGCTTGGTTAAGATGAAATGCTTGGGAAATGGATCTTTGACCCCACCTTGGGTAGAATAAAAACCTTGTGTCATGGCGCTCTTTGGCCACAGATGGTCTTTAAAAATTCATGACCATGATGATAATCATCATATATGTCATGTTCTTGAAACAAGCTAATCTACAGCTTTGGTAACGCAGCTAAATACACAGACGTAGCGCATTGAGGGAAGAAAACGGTATGAGTTAGGTGGAGTAGTTAGCGTTGAGTCAAGTGAATAAATTTTATGCAGAAAAGAGCGACGGTCCGTTTCTCTAGAAGTGGAGTGTGTGTTCTCGTCTGTCGTGTTGAGTCGCAGGTGCGTACTAGGGTATATCGCGAACCATATTAAAATGATTGACTCCACATTTATTCCAGTCTCGTCATTACCTCACTACAACCCGCATTTTAACCCATGGAGTGTTTATTTTGTTCCAAATTAAGTCGATTCACTGGTACCTGGCAGCTTTTGCTTTTGTTCGAATTTGATTATACATACCAGTCCTAGTCCCATCTTGCAGTTCAGAGCAGGTTTTGAAAGCTTCTCACCTTCGTTAGTATCAGTCTTTATGTAGTGAGAAGTTGAGAAGTAGAACACCACATTTTTTTTAGTCGGGGCCCTTTTATGGTGAAAGAGTAACCCCGAAAAGAAGAGATTGATAGCATTGACATATTTCAGAAAACGCCAGTGCCTAAAACACAAATTCATTTTTTTATGAACTTTGCGTTCACATATACGTAAGAAACGAAATGTTCACTGAAGCTCAAGATCCTACATAGCCGTCACCTAAGCACGAGAAGAATGAAGGTATGCAATAAAATGTGAATAATACTGGCCACTTTAATTCCTTGCATACACAGATGTGCCATCGTGATAACTAACATATCTACTGTAGCTCCGGTTTTTGGAAAACGAGCTGCGGAGAAGTGGTCATTTCTTAACATGAATAGGCACACGGAATGGTGAAGATGCTGAAGACAGTGGTGATAATAAAAAAAAAACAAATCTCTCAATCTCTAAACCTCAGCCAAAAAATGGGCGAGCAGTTCGGACTCCCCAGCCCAATAAAATGAAGACGGATAGCTTGCCATCCGTGCAGCAAAGTCAGGCTTACTCAAATGGGCTCACCTCTAGGAAGGCGCCTATTCTCCCAAGCAGAAGTTTATGTTTGGCTTTGGGTTACAAAACAAAAAATAGTTGAGAAATCAAAACAACTTAAAGCATCAAAGGAAACCCGCTGAAAATACCGCTTACTTGCCGGAAAGCACAAAATTGTCATGGGCAATATCTGCGCTCTGGAGTTTATAAACTTTTGCCACGAGTGCCCTAACTTCTTCGAGTCTGAAGCGTAGTTTCTTCTTACCTCGTCCTTATGATTTTTGTTTGCTGTGCCACCCTGTGCGACACTCTAATGCTCAGCGTTTTTGCTTTTCCTCTTTCAAGCCCTTTTATCTCTATCAATTGCGTCCTTTGAACGAAGTGAAATGGTTTACTCGTGGACAGTTTTGGGGTGCGTTTGTTCTAGAATTCATTTTCAATTCGGAGGAAAAAGAATTTAACTTTCTTTCAATGAAGAAAGAAGAAAAACAATAATCATAATCCCGGTGCCTTTTGCGCCACCGTTTCTCCGAACTGTTTGTTTGGTATAACTCGGAACCAGAAAGCGCACACACATATAGTAAATGACTTTTTCCCCTCTGGTTTGCCTTTCTGTTCCGATTCCAAGCTCGGCTTTTTATTGCGAAAGCAATACTACTTGCACTTTCAAGCCTTTGCCGTGACGCGGCGGTGCCACCATTGACCTTTCGCATGACCTCTGTGTGACGTTACGCCAAAGAGCTGGGCGACCATCTCGCGCCGTCCATGTGCGACGGCGGTGCACATGAAGATTGGATTGGACTGGATTAGATTGAATTAGATTAGAGTGGATTGGATTAGATTACATTAGATTAGATTGATTTGAGTGGATTGGATTGGATTGGATTGTATAACCGATGCATCACCACAAGTCTAACCACAAGCACCACCACCAGCTACACTACCAGCTTAACCATGGCGTAGGTACAGATATTGCTTTCGCAATTACCGGGCTTAACCAAGCTAAGCCACAGCGAATTTCTTAGCTACAACTCCCTGACGTGAAATGAGCAGAGGTTTCTCGCTGAGACTGAATCCCATCGGATGTTTAAGAGATGAGGCGACTTTGAAGCGAAGTGATTTCACTCGAGGTGATTTCAGGCAGTGTCTTCGAAACGAAACGCACCTCCCGGATTTTAAGAACATTGCATTTGGTAGAACCGGTTTAAGTGTTTTGAAAACACGTAATGAACCCCATGAACGAAAAAAAAATTCTTGAACATATTGACAGATTCTTCTTTTCGTGAGTTTGACTTTATGTAATTCAAATTTAAATCGAAAGTTTCTTTATTGGTGCGTTTTAACCACAAAAAATATTTTAGTTTTAAGAAGAGACTATCTTTTTTATATAGACCTAATGAAAGCGATAAGTTCAAATATTGTTGACTAGGTATAATAGAGCAGATAAATGTTCGGAGGTTGGGACAAATTTCAGCGCACGTTCAATATATTGCCCACATGAATTTCACCACAGGAACTTACGACACTGCGCTTTTGTAGTGGTCAGTAAAGAGTAACCAAGGAAATAATTTTCGTCGACAGCTTTCAGCAATACCTTAGCTTCGCTTTAAATTAGTTACTACATTTATTTTTTTTATTTTGACGCTATAATACGTGTATTCTCCAATTTGGAGCATTTATACGCAATAATTTATTCAATGAAATGCGGTAAGCAATTTCTCAGCAAACTGATTACCTACGTGTTCATGGCTATTGTCTCAACGAGCTACGAGGTATCGCAGGACTGAGTTCTGTCTTTAGCAAAACAATAAAGCTAGCGCTGGTTGTGATATGCGAGCCCTCGCCGCTAGCTTGCTTTGTGGTGGCTGAATGCAAACCCCAAGCTCTCAGATAAGACGGACCGGGTGCTTCATGATGTTCGGGCATCCTCTACAGCCGAGGCAACAGACACAAAAAGCGGGCGGGCATTGGCGGGGAAAACACCGAAAGTCGACGGTGCCACCGGAGCAGCTGCTTGGTATTCCGGGCTCGATCACCACAATGCCACGCACAATGGGTCTTGCAGTATTGGGTGCGCCGGTCCGGAAACCGCCGTAGCGGCGCAGGGCAAGCCTTTGTATAGCCGTGTCTGGCAGCAAGGAGTCGCGCAAGGGCGTGCCTGTTGGAACGAGATGGGTTTCGATAAGGCGCTGCTTTGGAATGCGGAAGGAGCTACGCCGGGAATGCCGATGTGTTTGTCAGGGTCCTCGTTCAGGCAGCGTTGAACGGAGAACGAAGGGTGCAGTGGGGGAACCCGTGAAAGTGAATAGTGGGACGAAGGGAATCTTTATACGGCCACAACGATTGTTGGACTACAGCGAAATAGCGAGCGAACGTGCCGCGAACAAAGGAGTAGACAAACGTAGACAAAGTACAGTGTAAAACTGATGCAATACTCGTGGCTGCCGAGTGGAGGGGTCTGAAAGACGAGAAAGCCAACAGAGGCGTCGCAGTCCAACGAAAAGGACATGACCGGTTAGCTCTGAAAGCGGGAGATCAGAGAACACTTCCATACCGCCGTAACAACGGCTGGGTGGTGCCAGCACACTCGTACGCGATCTGTATTTGCACTTAATTCATCAAAGTTGAAATATTATGCCTATTCCTGGCTACAAAATAAGTTTTACTCTGCAGTCTCGAAATGTGTACAGTAGTGGAAAGTAAAAGGTTATAAATAATAAGTAGGAACCACGGGGGGTGTAAAAAACAAAACTGAAACACCGGAAAAGTAATATTTTTCGGAGGCTGAAGCACATCAATGCTGTCCTTTCGGTACGACTTAAGCAAATTACCATTAGTGAGATCTAAGCGTGCCCTCATTTATTTTACATCTATGAGGCGCTTTTTCATTTGCATCAGCATATGTATATTCAACTTGTATCGCGTACTGTTTGCCTACAGAGGCACCATTGAATGCGTGGAAGGATTAAAATGTTGGGGAATGATAACACCTGGGTAAAGCTGAGTATTCGAATAATAAGAGAGAGTAAAAAAACTCTTTCGCAATACAGAGACCGACAAAAAGTGTAAACTATGACATGGAACAAAAATTTAACAACAGCAACAACAAAAAATACCCGTGAAATCCTCTCTCCACGTCGCTAGACGTCGCTTATACACGATTCCTGAAGCCGTATACACTAGCAATGCAACGGTACTCTACGAATAGGCAGAAAGTGAAAACCATTGGACACCATGCAAACTTTTGAGACAAAAAATTACGCGCGAATTTGGTTCTCGCTGTGCGCAGGTAATGTGGTTATGGGCCGAACAGCAACGGTTACCGAGAATTGCCTAAACAGGATACTCCCCTCGGTGCTTCAGTAAAGATGCAGAACTTGTGCCTCCAGAGAGAGAGAGAGAGAGAGAGAGGGAAAGGCAGGGATGTTAACCAGAAAGGATTCCGGTTGGCTACCCTGCACAGGGGTAGGGAATGAGGGGAATTAAAGAGGAAAGAGAGAAGTAACGGGAAATAATCACAGTCTGTCAATTAAGGCAGTCGCTCTCAAAAAGCGAAAGAGTGCCTCCAGTAAATAAATAAGACAGCTGGTCACCATCGAATGGTGAGTCACTAAGATCATGAGAACGTAAAATTGAAGATCGTAGCCTTGTAAAAGACAAATTGTGCATTATTGTCGTTTTAATTGCAATGTGCATGCTGCCCTGGGCATCCAAAACTAGACACCGGGGAAGAGGAATTTTTGTTAGGAAAATAAGCATTTTCTTTAGTTTTCTCTGACACCGTTATGCCTTTGCAAACTACATGGACAGATTACTTTATGAACGATGTTAAAGATATATTTTATGCGTTAAGCGTGATGCGCTGGAAATTTTGATGCACCACTGTTTTATATTATGTAACATCTCCCCTTTGCATCTTAATAAAAGGATGGGGAGGATTGAGCGGAGAAAAGAAGGAAAAGAAGAAAAACAATTCCAAACTCACCTTCTTCTTTTTTGGTGCCAAAAAATCAAGAAATAAAAATGTATGGCGTCCAGAAATCTGGGCGCACTATCCTTCAAACCCTACAAGTCAAAATTATTATGTTCACAGGAATTTTTTCCCAGCAATAGCGTTACATTTAAACTGAAAACAAATAAAATAAATAAAATAATTTAATTTGAGAGCCATTTATTTCTGCGTTTACTTTTTGTATTTTGCATCTGAGCCTTGTATTTATTGCTGTATTTTGTGTTACAACTTGTATTTAACATTTTTCAATTTTGCTAAACCTGTTCTTTTTTGCATATATTATGTATTCGCCCCTCCTGCTTGGGCCTACTGTAGGCCTGCAGTATGTTCTAAATAAAGAAAAATAAAATAAAAAGGGACGGTAGTAAAGCGGAAACTCAAAGTTACCAGGACCTTGACGGTGGAAACGCACAAATAAGCCCTCTAGACAGGAAAACGTAGATTCTCTGTAAAGGTGCAAAGTATGCGCCGCACTCTGCTAGGTGACGGGAACACCGGAGACGGCAGCGGCAGCGGCGGGGAAAGGAAAATATAAATAAGAATGCGAAATAAACCATTGAGTGCAGTCTTTGAATCGTTGAAGGCTGCGAAAAACCTGATAGCGAGCCGCCTCACACCGCGAACCGTTTTCCGTGGAAATTTAGTCAGCAGAATAGCGACAGCAGCGGCAGCTACCGGGCTCCGCGTAGTTGGAGAAACCGGTGTGAAAGAAGCGAAGAAAAGAAGAGTTTTGAAACTTGCATTGCGTGAAGCTCGGAGGTCGCCAAGAAGAACGAAAGAAAAGAAGGAGGAGCGAACAATGCCCCAAACGCAAACGTGCCCTCGTCTAGAGTTCGTGTTTGGCGGCGATAACTCCACATGCGCGCCCCGGCACCTTTAGCTCGTGTGGATTGTAGCGCGGTGGTGAGAGTAAAAATGCAACGATTTCAAGCGAATACCTAAGGCTTGCTTTTATTACTTGCCCTCTACTTTCTTTTTCCCCCCTGAAGAACAAGGCCTGAAATGTTCATACTCGGCCGCAAACTACTCCCGTGGTCGTTCAAGAATTTTGTGATCTTCGAAACACGCGTTCTCGTTCAAAGTTCTTTAAGAAAGGTTTCGTAGAGACTGAAATGGTGTAAAAAAAACATTTTTGTAAGACACCTCACAGGAATTCAGCGTGCTGGAAACAACGCTGAGATGTTTCTTTAGAACAACTTAGCTTAGCTTCTCCAATAACTTCTTGTGTGTGCGTAAGTGGATGAGTGTTTGTCTTTGTAGGTGTTTAGCTGTACGTGTGTGTGCTTGTGCGCGCATGTGTATGGGCTAAAAGTTGCCAGAATGGTGCTTTAAGCAGACCAACACGGCAAATGGTGATCGCGACGTGCTGCCTTAGCGATTATTGGTGATGCTTAAAGTATGCACTGTCTTCGAGACAGCGGCAGGAAGAGGCTGCCGCGTGGTGTAAACAACCCGTTCTCAGTTAAGGCACACAATTTTGCATCTTGGATTTTGTGTGCCGAGCCCGACTATCTCTGCGCCTATGCACAAGAGTTTTCGTAATAAGCCAACAAGCGACTCATGATGCTCACACTCTGCACCGCAATGCTGCTGCCTGTAAAGCTAGAAAATATTATTCGGCCAAATTCATCGCTATTCGGGAGCTCCCGTATGGGTACCGTTTCTTCCAAAGCTAAAGTAACTATGAGCACCCTACATCTGAGGTCTAAAATATTATTACAGCATTTGTTTACAACAAAGAAGGGTATGCTCGCACACCAATTCATGGGGTTCTTGTTTAGGCATATTTTGAATATATATATCAGCTTTTATCTTCTGGTAGCGACAGCTCGAAAAAGTCACCTTTTACTTTACCGCCCCCCCCCCCCCCCCCCCCCCCCCGCCCGCCGCCCGAAAAAAAACCATTCTAGCGGTATACAATTTGGCCGAGTGCTTAGAAAACACCAGCTGCGTTTATAGCAGCTGGTAGGTCTGGCCTTGTGCTGCGTTGATTGAAGCTCCCTGAAAGTGGATATGATACCTGTAGTCACCGCTCAGAACGCCGTGGTGTTCACCTCCTTCGGCGCCATCACTTTCTGCGAGATATCTGGCGTATATTCTTTATGCCATGAAAGAATTGCTCGCGGGGCCTAGATAATCTCTCGGGTGATTTTATGAACCTACTGCCCGCTGTTAAAGGCTTACCCGCTGTACAGAACGTTCTCTGTCCTCTTTAAGTAGAGCACTTCTTAGAGTCATGGTAATGGTCATTCCGACGGATCCGGAGTGCGTGCATCGTTATCGGCATCGATAAATGTTCACCCAAACAACAGTTTACTTCGTTTGCTTCATTTGCCTTCATTTGCCAGTCCGCTGCATTCTTCCCGTCGTTACGGGGTGGTATAGCTCTCATGCCAGAGTACCTACACCTTAAGCCCTCCTTACTTGATGCTAGGAAATCAAGTTAAGCTTAACTTGCGTCCATCACCAGAGGGGAATCGATGCCCTTAGGGAATATTCCCTTAATTGAGGCACAGGTACAGTGCCGAGCAATAGAAAAGCGAGCTCCCAATTTCCGGGTAACGAGAGTTTACCCCAATGTAGCGATGAGAAGCGATTTCATTTCTCTTTATAAAGTAATTTTCGTCAGAAAGATTAGTCCGTCTTCATTGAGAGAACAGGCGAGAGTAAAAACAAGCCTGGTTCTTGAGCGTACGCTAACGGTAGCTTTTTATACTGCCGCTGTGCACAAGTTGCTAACAGGCATAGCAGACAAGCATAGTCCGCCTGTTCAGTAGCGCATGAAAGCGGACCCGGGAAGTTGGCCTATTTTTCTCCTTGAAGAGCCGTTATCTTCTCCCGTATTCCAGGAACCAAGAGCCGTTCGGCTCCTCTTTGGTTACAGATCACAGTCTCTAGCTTTTATCAAAGGACCATATCTGAAGCAACAATGAATGCTTAAGACAATGGTTTGAGCGAAGTACGACGAACATTAATCTTTGTTTATGGTACTTTTTTACTGCCAACCTTGCTTAACGCTGCGATACGCCTTAATACTAACGCGTTTCGGATTCAGTGCTTCCTTTTACGTGAGACTTTTACTCTCCTGCTTAACCGAGCACGATGGTTCTCTGCATACAAAAGGGCTTGAAATATTCTGAAGGCAGAAAAAAAATGAGTTCCCTCAGGCATAGCTGCATTGTTTTTACGCTACGTAGCCTTTTTCTTTCCTTCCTAATACATATTCAATTTCTCACACAGCGGGCAAAAATCGCCCTGGTTAAAGGACACTATAGTTCTCAGTCACTTCCTGTATCTTGAACCTTTGTTCTCATACTCGGCTCCAGCGTCATTCTTTAGCATAAAAGGATGCCAATGAATGGAAATATGTCAAGTAAATATCTCACAATCAATGCAGCCACGTCGGAAGTTCTACAAAAAGAACTTTTATGCTGAAGAGAATTAGCCAAAAGCAGGAAAGCGAAAACCTTGCGATGAAAAAAAAGGCAAACAAAGGACGGCCTTCTGTTTCTTGACTGGGAGAGTGTTTACTCCTTTTAGTTGGTTCATTACCGAGCCGTGTTAACCCACCAGCCGGTGCAACCGTGAGCTTTTGTTACGCATGATTTATTAAACACAGTGGTTCCTTTTCCTGCGAAGAAAAAAATGCTTTTGTATACTTCAAATAGCACCTTGCTTCCTATACCACGGCATCCGCCTTCATACGAAACGTTTTACATTAACGTAGTTTTGTTTATATTTACTGCTTCTTCTTTCATCAACGATGGTGTTTTCTTCCCCGGTGAACTTGTCATGACTCACATCGAAAAGAAAGGAAAGTGGCTAAAATATGAGCCGTTATAGTAGCAGAAACGAGGAGCTGAATACAGTAAGTTTCTTTCGTGTTGTCATCTTTATTCATAGGCCGAGAACACCTTTACAAATTTTTGTACTCTTCCTGGCATGAAGACCCATCGTTTTGAACAGTTTTAATTTAGAGATCCTTTTTGAGCAGCGTAGGGAACTTACGTCGTTCTGGAAAAACCACCATGCGACATGAGAATATGGCACCATCGCTGTCGGTACAGCGTCGTCATCCAGTGCAATTGAAAGGAGAGAAATTTTTCACCAAGTTTTATATGCCTCTGCGGGATCGTTGCACAGGCTGCCTTCAGGTGGCGCTTGTAGGTGCATAAACAAAAATGTATTCATATCATTGATAGCTTCTCGTTTTAGTCTTGAATGAAGCGTGATTGTTTGGGCAGCTAATATGGTCCACAGGCCATCACTCTTGACGTTTACACTTGGATCTACTTCAATAAGACGGGCAGTTGAGCTCGTTGATACATACTGACAGTGAATAACAGTGCAGAGGTAAGGGAAATAGGAAGCAGCGCCGGTCCTCCGTGCTGCCTCTGTTCCTCGTCTCTGCCCTATTATTCACAGTGTGAATAAACTTCTTTGCTGCCATGGGTGATAATATCAACAGCACAGACAGAATGACATCGAGTTTATAACTGATTTTTTTTCTTCTCAGTTTACGTGGTTAGTATATAAAACACTTGATGTCGCTATTGGAAAGCGTCACCTTTAACACGCCGGGGCCAATTTCGGACAGGCCACATGAATAAATATATCTTCAAAAAGCTGATAAAGGTCTTTACTTTTCTGCCAGATTTAGAATTCGGTAACACACAATATTGGGCTTAGTGCAGGCCGCTTGAGAACTTAATCAGGGTGGAACATGTAACCTTGTGGTGTGATACTTTTTCCAGGCATTTCGTTTAGAAGGAACTGTTTTTCGCAACGTTAATGCAAAGGTGTCATTTTCAGTATTAAACACATCTAGAAAAAAATTTGCAGTGCTCCACTACAGAAATGGCTCGATAAAATTCCCTGTGCAGCATGTAGAAAAATACAGAACATATTCAATCCCTGGCGCTGAAATACTGGCGCACTGTGTTTCGTAATTTCACTCAGAAGTGCCTTCCGAATGGAGAAAGAAAAATGATAAATTAGACTGTTGATACGCTCTTTTTTACGATAATATCTATATTACCTGGCCTTTCTAAATATCAACCTCACCATCCGGCAGCTGTATTGACGCAGAGTGACAGGGAATTGACAGGGCTAGAAATATATTTGAGTCAAAAGTAGTAGGCAACAAGGATAGGTAACTGAAGAAAAAAGTTGGTAAGAAACGTTAATGCTAACCAGGGAAGCATCGAGAGTTTCTTCATATCATGAAAAGTTCGAATTAAAGAGAAATAGGGGTCGACTCACAGGAAACGAGTGATGTTCACGGGACCAAGCCTGACTTTGAGTAGACTACAAGTTGTCAATGCCAGACTTCACAATCGTTGAAATTTCATTGCATTGTAGAAGTACGGAGGTTTGGGCTAGTTGGTATTGGTTCATTATTATGCAACAGCGCTATAGGATGAAGACAAGAACAAGTACGGTAAGCTGCCAGAAGGAGGCGGCATTAAATTCTGTATAGTCCACGTTCTACGTGCATGCCACCCCTAAAAAATTACGAAGAAAAAACCATCATAGGTGACGTCTTCAGGAATGCACTCTGAACTTTACTGCAAGTGAAAGCAGAGGTATGCAAAAGCGGCAAGACACGTTCCGCTCATGCCAACTTTCTTAGTTTCTCCGAACGACGTATTCGGAGTTGAAGGAAGTGAACCGGGAAGAAAACAGGTTAGCGGAAGGCAGCAATAATATGGCGAACTGCCAGCGGTGGCAGTGGTGGCTGAATTACTAAATTACTGTCTTAACTAGAAGTCCAGTGCATGCATGTATAACAGTTCAGAACAAAACAATAAAAACAAAATTTATAGAAAGTCTGTTACGGTACTAAATCATCTGTCTGAAGGGGAGGCCGGGGGTAACACGGCTTACTCAGAGGTGAATTTAATAAGCGGTTCCACGATGTAGTTTAGTCCTCATAAGGAAACTGGCGCTAATAGAAAATGTGCAGTTTTGATAGACAGCACCAAAATAAAGACTGCATCCACAGCGTGCTCTGAGATACAGATATCGATTGAGAGGGGGTGAGCATATTGATGTTAAAAAAAAGTAGGTGATGTACGCCTCATCACGACGTGAAGAGCAAAATTCGCAGGCTCATGGTGTGAGGCTCATTACGAGAAGGTTACCTCGCACGCAGGAAAGTACGCCCAGAAAAGAAAAAAAAAACAGATGTGGGAACTTTTTGCCTTTCGTGGTACTTTTAAGTCTTGGCTTGGAGAATTCAAAAAGAAACCCTTTTTCTTTTCCTTTGGCTATGCCGCTAGATACGCCGCTAATGAATTGCGAACAAAGATCGTCTGCCGAAGAGATTGTTTCCTTCCCGTGTTGTTATCGTAGGGACCCGCGGCTCGTAGGTTTTCTTTGGTGGCATCCCTAACTCAATTTTACCTCGAGCTTCGTTCAGTACCATACAACTTGGGGCGCCCTGCAGCATTCGTGGTCAGTGAGGACTCTGTTTTCGCTTTCCATTCAAGCACTTTGTCCATGATTAGTGTTGCTTCGCACACAATATCGCTTACTTTTTTATTGTATTACGACCACCACAAACAGACAAGAGTGTGCATTCTTGGCTGCTTGTTCTGATTCTGGGGCCAGGAGTAAACCAGAGGAAGCGGACTCGGGTCGGCACTGCACTGTCAGCTCTGGGCGGCACACGGACTCACCGGAAATGGGGCGCGCTGTGTGCTATCCGAGTTTTCCCTGCGCCGTTTCCTCTCCGCTGGTTTTTCCGTAAATGAGGTGCCAAGAAGAAGAAGAAGAAGAAGAAGAAGAAGAAGAAGAAGAAGACTTTATTTCCACCATGTGCAGTACACAGATGGAGGACGACGGAAAAAAGCCGTCAATAGGCGGCTTGACGAGTCCGTCGCCCCACTTAATGAGCAGCGTTTGGTCAACAGCAATGAATTCACCCAGTCAAACAAAAGAAAATGAAAACACTTGATCAGTGCAGAACAGAAGCAAAACAGAGTGGTCCGAAAAATGAAATCCCAGGATAAGTAAAATCAGCTATTCATCCTCAGTAAACATAGAGCGAAGCTTAGCAGTGGAGCAAATAAATAAATCAAAGTTAGTAGACAGATAATGGTTTAACAGTGATGGTAAAGAATAACATAGGCGTTCCATGCCAGAGTTCAAACGGGGTGCAACGATTTTCCAACATTCTCTATGTCTTGTAGCATAATATTGTTCATTCTTTTCTAAATATGCCAGAGTACCAAGGTTATGTATGTTATATCTTACTTCATATTTAAATCTAGTACTCAGACGGTAGAGATATAGTTTATGAGCCGTAACAACGAGAGGCATTCCACAAAGAATACTAAGCCTTAATGTTATTTTTCATTTTGCTGCTTGAATTTTGTTCTGAAAGCTTAGATTAGGACGGACTGTGCAGGAAGAAGTATGTAGGATTAGGCGCCTTTGAACACTCTGCTTTGTTTTTTGTTTTTTTTTACGTTTATGCCAGCCTGCCCTCTGAAATCAAACAATTTTTGCCTAATGGGTGCGAAATTTGCGCAGTGGTCTAGTAAGCGACCAAAGCTGATCTGTCACGAAGACAAGATGCAGTGACAAGTGTACGTTCAGTGCTTCTGCTGCAGTTAGCGGCGCTTAAATCTATTGTTGCAGGTAGCTTTTGTTTTACGGAAAACTTTGCTTAGAAAGAAAAAAAATGGGATGTAAGTTTTCGTGTGCCCAACAACGGCACGCCGCCGTAATTGCAAAATTCGTCAAACGTTTCCAGATCAGATCGATATGGCCGGACTAGCACCTACTTGTACTTACAGATATTCCTATATTCCTCCAGATATGATTGCATAACGAAATTATTTCTGATAAGCACTCTCGTTGCTGTTCACTAACTAGTTTTGTTCTTGCATGCATATAGTAACCAACAGCAATTTTTGCCTGTCCAAGACAAATAAAAAATTGTATTTTGGTGCAAACTGGATGTTTGATTTCAAAATGACTGTTTCTGTAGCCTAGATCGATGAGAAAATTTAAGTACCTTAGGGTCTCCCTTTTGCACCTATTTGAGGAAATCTAATGAATTGTTAGAACTGCTGTAACTCAGAAAGCATCGACAAAATTTTCACTGTTCTGTGTGGTGTACAACCCTTAGTTAAACACATATGTAATGATCCGATCACGATACGCAACGTTTTGATTGGAAAACAGTAATTATTTCATACAGCGATCACAAGAGTCCGTAATAATCGAAAAAGTATTTTCAAAATTCGGACATTTTTTTTGACATTCAACATAAACAAGCGCATGAAGGCGGATTCGGGGCAGCAGCAAAAGTATTAAGGAGAAAAAAAAGTAACACTGCCAGAACTCTTACCGCATTCCTTGATACTCATTAATAAAAGTGCGCCATTGATATGCAGCGGCCTTTTTGTTGATTTATGCTTTTAGTAAAGACCTTCACATAGAGGGCGTTACAAACAGTGAATTTGTATGTTATCATTACCAACCCACAAAACTTATTAAACATTGACAATGGCTGCAAGTAATCGAATAATTAATAATTTTAAGAAGAACCAAAGGAGCAACTTAGAATAAGATAGAAGAGAGAGAGAGAGAGAGAAAAGGACGGAAAGGCAGGGAGGTTAACCAGGCGATGCCCAGTTGGCTACCCTACACTTGGGGAGGGGAACAAAGGGGAAAAAAGGAAAAAGAGCGGCAAGGAAATGAGTCTTCTAAGTGACCAGCGACCACTATGTCACAGGGACAGAGGGCGCGCACTGAACACTTAAAGATTATAGGCGCGTATGCAACCCCGAGTCCCTTAGGAAATTCAGGAGCGCTTTCACCGCTTTCCGTTGTCTGGAAGGTTGCGTCCAAGGCCCCAGAACGTTAGACTCTGTTAAAGGACGCGAGTCCAAGCGGAGCAGAGAAGCAACTAGGCAACCGCGCTCTCGCTCAAAACGAGGGCAGTCACAGAGGAGGTGGCTGATCGTCTCGTCACAACCACACTGGCCACACGCAGGAGAGTCAGCCATTGAGATGAGATGGGAATAGGCGTTTGTGAACGCCACTCCCAGCCACAGGCGGCACAACAGCGTAGTATCACTGCGGGGGAGGCCGAATGGTATATGATGTTGGAGCAAGAGGTTGAAATGATGCGAGCGGGGTGTCCAACCTCCAGGGGCAGACCACGATGTTACAGTCAGGTTTCGGGCGAGCAGTTGAAGGTGCCTTGCTGCGTCAGCTCTTGTCAGTGGTATGCGGACAGTGTTGGTTGTCTCGTGAGCCGATCGAGCAGCATCGTCAGCTAAGGCGTTACCAACAATGCCGCTATGGCCTGGTACCCACTGGAAGATGATTTCATGGTCTTGTTCGATTGCCTGGTGAAGCAGATATCGTATCTCCGCTATAAGTTGCTCATGGTCGCTATGTCTCAAGGCAGATTGAAGAGATTGTAGGGGTGTAACGTCCCAAAGCGACCCAGGCTATGAGGGACGCCGTAGTAAAGAGCTATGGAAATTTCTACCACCTGGGGTTCTTTAACGTACACTGGCATCGCACAGAACATGGGCTTCTAGAATTTCGCCTCCATCGAAATTCGGCCGCCGTGGCCGGGATCGAGCCCGGGTCTTCCGGGTGAGCAGCCGAGCGCCGTAACCACTGAGCCACCGCCGCGGGTGTATTAGAAAAAAAAAAAAACATGTTTTCATGGCTACGGACGCCGTCTAAAATATTGTGTCCATTTCGATGGCGATGATTGGTAGCAAACTGTCTCATTGAATTATGGAATGGAGGGATTAATTGGCATAAACAGATGACTGCCAGGCCGCGCTTTTGACTGTGGAAAGATGATTAGGTCTTGAATGGATGACATGGGTAGACTGAAAGAAATATTCTCGAAGAGGTCAATGCTATGAAGACTTTTGGCCAAGTTTTAAACAAGCAAGACTGTGCCCACGTGTGATGTTTTTTTCATTGTCACGCTCTTTATGAGCTGTGACACTAGAAAATTAGGAGTTGTCTATGAACACGTAATAGCAGCATGGCTCTGATGTAGTGAGGTAGTGATGAGATAGGCTTACACAAATAAAGCACGTCTAGTCTGTGAAGACAAATAGCGCTGCGCGGCTCTCTTAGTGTTTGATGTAAGGGATCACATAGGGTGAGGCAAATGAAGCATCTGTAGTTTAGGAAGATAAACCAAGCAGCACTACTTAGCTAGTATTCGATGTAATTGATGAGCTAGGCAGGCACTGACAAGGAGCGAGTAATCTATGAAGAAAAATCTGAAGATAAATTGAGCTGCGCGGCTCTGTTACTATTTAATCTAAGTGATCAGACAGGCTAACACAAACGAAGCATCTGTATTATAGAAAGATAAATCAAACAGCACTGATTAGCTAGTATTTGATCTAACTGATGAGGTAGGCAGGCACTGAGTAAGCGCGAGTAATTTATGGAGATAAATCTGAAAATAAATTGAGATGTGCGGCTCTGTTAGTATCTGATCAGATAGGCTGACGCAAACGAAGCATGTGTAGTATAGAAAGACAAATCAAGCAGCATTGCATTGCTAGTATTCGATGTAATTGATGAGATATGCAGGCACTGGCAAAGCGCCAGTAGTCTAAGAGGATAAATAAAACAGCACGGTTCTGCAGTATTTGATGTAAGTAATGATGTAGGCTGACGCTAACAAAGCACGAGTAGTCTATGAAGATAAATCAAGCAGCATGGCTGTGCTGATATTAAGTTTAAGTAATGAGATAGGCTGACACAAATAAACTACGGGTAATCTATAAAGGTAAATTGAGTGGCACCACCCTGCTAGTATTAAATGTAAGTGATAAGATAGTCCGATATTAACCAAGCACCCGTAGTCTAGTAAGAGAAATCTAGCAGTAAAGCTTATATAGCATTCGATGTAAGTGATGAGTTAGGCTGATATTAAAAAAAACACGACCAGCCTAAGACTGATCGAGCAGCACGGCTTTGCTAGTTTTCGATGCAAGTGAAGAGATGGGCTTACACTAGCAAAGCGTAATGAGTGTGAGAACGTAAATACAGCAGCATGTCTCAGCTATTATGCGATATAACTAACTAGATACGCTGACATAAACAAGGAACGAGCAGTATTTCAACATCAATCAAGCAGCACGGCTGTGCTAGTAACTGATTTAAGTGATAAGATAAGCTGACACTAGCAAAGCATGAGTAATCTATGAAGATAAAGTGAACAGCACGGCTCTTTTAGTACCTGATGTATGAGATGAGATGGGCGCTGACACTAACAAAACACGAGTAGTGTGAAAATGCTAATCGAGGATTCGATGTAAGTGATCAAATAGGCTTTTTAGGTGTCTTAAAGGTTGTGGAATATTTGACTTTTGTCCGAGTGAGAGCTGTGTAGCGCTTTCTTAAGCTTGAATGAGTGAGTATTTCAGCTGCGTTTGAAAAGACCATGCACGTGTTTAGTGATGGCATTAACCAGAACCGACACTATGAGTTTACTGCATCCAAGTCCAATTTAATAGATAGAGGGTCAGTGTAATTAGTAATCTTGCGATATATTACACTCAACACTTTAGAATTTTAGATAGACCATTAAACTTTTAAGTGCCAAGCACGGGCTATATTCATCGCGAGACGTTGTACCAACATCGCCAATGTCTACATCGAGACTAGGCGAGCTTTAGGTACGTTTTGCTTTGCCAGCTAGAGA
Organism: Amblyomma mixtum; assembly: GCF_055824585.1. Classification (NCBI taxonomy): domain Eukaryota; kingdom Metazoa; phylum Arthropoda; class Arachnida; order Ixodida; family Ixodidae; genus Amblyomma; species Amblyomma mixtum. The sequence continues at coordinate 228,906,540 of NC_143012.1, read as the reverse complement.
AAAAGTAGTCTCTTCCATCGCTCCTGTTTATTTTCAGCTAGAACATTCAGCAGAAGTCACTGACGAAATTAGGTTTCGTTATTGTGTGCATATAGCATGGCAACCTTATTTGAAACTAGCAGTACGCTTGAGGAATGCCACTGATGGTGATGTGTTTAGGAAACGAACTTTTTTTCAGGAGCACTAGACAGTGACAATGGTCAAGAAGTACAGTATGTATCCGAGAGTGAAGCTAACATAGCTGTTGAATGCGAAATAGAATACGACCCCAATCAAAGCGACGGAGGCGACAACGCGCTAGGTATAGTAGTCGGGCGGGCAACCATGTGTGCGCCAGTACCGAACAGTATCTAGGCATCAGAGTATTTGCTTTATTTTGCCTGTTCAAATAGACACTGTGCATTCCAATAACTTATTTGTCATGACTATTGCTGGAGAGTAAGGAAAGCTTCTGAAAAAAAAGTAATTTTAATTTTTTTCTATTAAGCGATAACCAGCAATTAATTAAACAATGTATTTTCTTCTTGCGAACGGTAAAAAAAATTATGACACCATAAGGCACGCCAGAAAAGCTTCTTCTGCTCGAGAGCGTCGCAACCAGCAGTAGCAGACTTCTTTCCTGGCCACTTGTTTGTATTTTTGGAAATTAGGAATCAAGAATATAGCAACTCAAACGAGCCTGGAACAAAGAGCCAACTTTCGTTGTGTTTTAGTTGGTTATACACGAGATCATAAACACTTCGTAGTGTTTTGTTCCGCAATAAGAAAAAAAATCAATTTGATTTCAATTGCTACGCCATCAATGTTTCCAGTTTAATCGCTTTTTGTGTATTTGTATTACTTTTTAAAGAAATTTTCTTCTTGCGCACAATATTCCGCGATCGTTATTTTGCTTTCAATGTTTGTCTCAGTACCTAGACATTGTTTTCCGCAGCAGATTTGTCGGCCTGTGGAGCCTGGAACGTCGACTCTGCCGCGCAGCTTCCTAATCTATCATACCCTTCCGCACGCCTGGCCTGCCTCATTAGGCTCGACCAAACGCATTTACATCCCCCTCACCAGCTACTTCAATGAGCCCAAACACAGCGTCACCCTATTTTCTCTTGTGCCAGCGTGAAAAGTTTGCACTGCGCGCGAGAACTCAATGAACCATCCTCCGGGTTGTTTGCAAACGAGCAGGTCCCATTAGCATATCTGCTGAGAGACAAGTGTCGTAGGCGCTGCAAGCTGTCTGAAATTTTAAAATGTTCGCGGCGGAAACCTAAACCAAAACGTTTACGCTAAGAAAGACCAAGATAGCGTGCACAAACGCAAGCGTGCGCACTATTTGGAGCATTCGAGTTCGAAGCGAGTACATTAGTGTTCTAAAAACAACGCGGCATGAACGATGCGAAACAAGGCGGAACCGCGGTATTTTAGTAGTACTTCCGCGGGAACTGGGTATGCGCTTCTGCTTATTTGCGTACAGGATCAACGGTATGCATTGAGGCAAGTTAGCAGCTGTTTACAAAGATGATGGCGTCCACAGTTTACACCGTAGCTGCATGACATGCCGCAAGCGAGAGTTGCGGAGGAGCGAAGTAAACTTTAGCTTCTAGGATAACTTGACTCGTTTCAATCAGCGACATCTTGAGCGCGCGCGTACAGATACGAATATTCTTTACCAGTTTATATGGCAGAAAAGTGAACAATATTCACGCCAAAGACGCCCAGGGATCACGTTATCATCGTCACATGTGCTAGAACTTCAATAAAATGCAGTGGCCAGTTTTTAAAGCAGTGCTGTCTCTAGCACATGGCAGTTCACTTTGGCACGGGATCCTTTCAAATGCGCATGACTGAATTTTTGAAGCCTAATAAAACATTTTGAATTTTTCACTTAACTACCACAAGTCTTCGCAACTGGCTGCAAGCAACATCTAGTTACAATGGTGACCTTTCTGTTAAGTTTTGTGCTTCGATTTCTACTATGACCCGGTTTACTTATATACCGCCTGTGAAGATAACAAAAGTGTGTTTCTTATTCTTAGCTGGAAACGAGGGTGTGGTGTATCATTGTTACTTGAGGTCAGCGAAGTTTCCGAAATTTTCTCTTCATCCTGGTAATTTCGAGGTGGTGACTCTGAAGTGGTTCCGTACATCTACATTCTTGTAGGGGCTGAATACTGTCAATTCTTCCGATTTTGCTACCTTAGTAGAAGAAACAATTTATTACGTGTCGCGGCACATATTAACTTCGTGCATATAATGGCAGGAATATTTACTTATTGTCTGTTTACGCAACTACGTCATAATTAAAAAAATGATTCAATCTGCATAAGAATCACCGATGGTTCAAGAACTGTAAGAGATATTTGTTTCATAATGTATATAAGCCGACAAATATTTTTTTGTGTTTTAACGCATGAAATAAGATCTCACAGGTCCGGTTTTTGTTTGCTGCCTTAAATGAATAAACAAAGATTGACAGATCATTACAGCAGAATTGATGACGAAATTTCGACCGACTTTCAATATCTTGTCGTCAGGAGTGCATTGGATGAAATTCTAGAAGTGACAGATGTATGTAAGTCATTTGGTGTGTGTGTGTCGAAGAACATTCTACAGTAAAAATTAAAAGCTCTAGATAGCCATGATTATTAGGAACTTGTGTTCTTTAATTATAGGTAAAAAGTGGGTGGTCTGTATTCTTTGCGAAGCGAAAAAAGTTGAATTATTCGGCGTAATTAAAAAGTAAATTAGCTGGTGCTATAAAAGATTATAATTAAAATATTATATGAACAACCTTGCTGAGTGCAGCTTCTCAAAAAAAAAAAACCCTTTCATTTCTTAATCATTTACATAGCTGTAACCATGCCACCTGCACTTCACATCGACGATGAACGTTGTGGAAGCTAAATTCTAGAATTAAATTTACTGTCTGTTCCGCGGTTTCTGGGAAATCTTCACATGTATCGCAGTATCACGAAAACCGGGGAAACTATTTTGGCAGCACTTGCGTTAACATTATTCTCTATCCCCTTCTAATGAAAGTAAGGAATATGGCATGATTGTCTTATCTATATCAGTAGTGCTCCTAGCATACAATATATGTAAAAGTCCAATTAAACCAATAGGATTCATTACTGCTTGACGGCTCTCCAATACATCTAACTACATGCTCATTACCGGCTGCTTTCTGGACAGACGATAATAGTTGCTGCTGGTTGTAATATTGTCTGGCGACAAAATTAGTTGGATAGAAGTATTAGGTGGCAATGCACAGCCGGAAATGCACAGCCGGATAGTGTGTAGCAGACTTACAAGCGGCGTGATCGGCTGCGGTGATAGCATAGTGCTCTCGTGCAGTGCCATGCGAAGGTAATCTCTTCGCTCCGCCGCGGGTTATGATCCGTGTCGTGGCAATATTTATTTATTTATGGTTTGCACAAGTTCACCCTTAAGGTCAAGCTTCACAAAAACTCGGTGATACGTTAAAACCTCGTCAGGTAGTGCGTTTGCACAAAAAAAAAATGGAGACACAATCATTAGAGCTTGAGAGAGCACAAGATATCGTGGGGCTTCAAAGTATCAAAGCATGACGGGCTGCAGCTCTCAAGCCCAACGAGGGCGATCGTCCGGATCCCTAATGAGCGCTGATTTCAGTAATTGCCCTAGTCGTTTCCTCACCCCTTACGGTCACTACCGGCCTCTCCGGGTTCATTGGAGCAAACCGCCTTCACCGCTGTCAAACCTCCTTCCATCCAAATGTTCCGCCCTCTCCGACCTCCCTCAATCGTGTGCTGTCTCCCGAGAGGCAGATTAAGGCCACCTCGCCCCATTACGCGATAACACGGTTGAGTGTTGAAGTGAAGAGAGCGGGGAAAATCAGGTGATTTAGAGCCGATTCGAATCGTACCTTCGTCACAAGCTCAATTAACGTGTTTTTAAGCGTGAATGAAAGAAAGATTAGTTAAGGGCGTTTCCTGCGTAGAATTTAACGTTATTCTTGAGCAGAAGTGCGAAAGACAGTTGAGAGGAACAGCTAGCGTATACGAAACAGTTTTAGTTATGGCCGTGTTCTTTTTAACTCAGTTCGTACACTGTGTGTCGGTTATCGAGCAAGCGTTATCCAATATGAACATATGTCCCCACACTCGCCATTTTGAGAGATATGTACAATAATTAGATAAGACACAAGCCAGGAAATATTTCGTGCTTCTGGAAGCCCGGTACAATGGCTCCGCACCATGTACCAATCACCACTGTGCATACAACGGCATCGAGCGTCGCGCGTCTGCCGCAGACATGGTATCTCCAGTAGACGGGGAAGGCCTCTTCCTATCACGTGCTCAAGCCCCGCGAAGACATCATCCAGCCCTTTCTCTTCCGAATGTTTTCCGGTCCATGAAACAAGTTTTCAGTCATTGTTGGATTTTCATCAAGGTACCGCGTTACTCTACTGGTTAGAACCAACGGCAATGCAGAGTTAGAGTGTACAGAAACTTTATTTCTGGCCATCGTCACAGGCTTCAGAGCAGTGATGACTACTTCGTTTGGCGGTAAATATCAAATGTGTTTTTTTTTTATTTTTCCATTGTCAGGACATTATTATAAATAAATATAATATAGATATATTATCTAACTCCCAAAAATGGTCCAGGCTCTCATTTGTACCGAAAAATATATAAAGTATCATTGGTGCTGACTGTGACCACCATGAAAGTACTCGAGGGATGGCCTATCATCGACAACACTCTGGTACTCTGATGGAGTGCATAAACGGGATTGCGGTAGGGTGTAACGTTTGGCGCATGATGCGCTTACGTACGTCGCGTTATACAGGTTTTCTGTCACCATTTTCCAAGCTATAACCCTTTCTTGTGTCTCATAGAATATAGTGCAAATATATGAGGGAATAATTCTGATGAAATACCTTTTATGCTTGTTTTTTATTACAATGTTGTTCGTAGTATTCAAATATATTGTTTTTATCTGTCGAGCTTCGTTTACAAGTCTTCTCAGCGGTAAAATAACATCCATTTCGTTTCTCTCATTGCGAACTTCTAAACGCTCAGTAACGTCTTGCTAGTTCTCTTGCATCACACGCCTTCCTCTACATTCTTAGAGACTTACTAAAATCCGCACGTGGATTACTGTCCTCTATATGTTTGCCACAGCTTTACCGCTGCAAACGTGTGAGCATATTTTATAAACGCGTAGGTTACATAACGCGATAAGATCATGCTCACGGTCCAAATGATTTGAACACTTCGCGCCACTTCGAGACAGGCTCAGGCATGAATTTTTATATTTATTTTCTGCAGCCTCGGTCAGCGCACTTAATTCTGCCCGGACATGTGGCACATTTGTGCTGGAAGATTACGGCCAGGCATACCGGAATATTCAATTGGGAGCGCGGCATGCAAATGTTTATTGATTGAGTGATATTTATGTATTAGGAATGCCACCATAGCAATTGATAATCACTTCGATGCAGCATTCAGTAACACCTCATTTAAGGAATAAAACACGCGTACAGTCATACTGCTTGGTTCATGAGGTTAAGCGCTACAGAGCGATCGGAAAATGGTTAATCATTGGAAATATTTTTTTCCGTCCAAAAGGCTCATTCGGGCACTAAATAACTGCATATCAGTCACGTCTGATCAACCTTTTTGCTTTACATGCACATTGTAGTATTGGCGACAACGCGATAACAAACTGCGACAAACAACGGCAACTGTGACAAACAGCCACTGATCTGGAATGTGGCTGTTAGTGACAGCAACTGGTAGAAGTTGCAGCTTCATCTGCTTATTTTATTTCTTGCATATTTTCCGTAATGTGCACAGCATTTAATTACTTTATATTAACGTGCGTCTGCTGGCATCTACACTTCATGAGGCCTTAGGTTCCTAATAGGGTTACGATGATTTCAAAGGCGTTCTGCAGCCCCGAATAGCTTTGGAAAAAACAGCCGACAAAAGAAGGTCGTGTGAAGCTCAAGTAACTTACATTAACGCGTATTCTTATTTTACATTTGCGTTCCCTGTGTGTTGTTTTTTACTAGCATATATGAGTTGATTAAGAAAGCAAAAACAAAACAAAGCGACGTCTTCACTGGAAATGTTTTTCGCTGCTAGATATTTTCTGGAAATAAGCGTACCTATAGAAGTGCACAGAATCTATGCCCTCAATGATTTAAACACCGTGCAGTGCTAGCTTGCGAGCTCGTCAGTGATTAAATATTGCATCAGAAGCCGGGCAGCAGAAGCCTTGTGAGATTTTACGTCAGTACATTCGCGCCGATAAAACTCCTTTCCCTCCCATATTATTTGACAGGTAGTTTTAAACTTCTCATTGGTGCTTTATTACACTTACCGAGCCGAATTCATTAACCACTCGTTTTCTTTAAGCCACCATGGCGTTCGGCCGTGCGCACGTTCCACCAGAATCTAATGGTGCCTTTTTAACTTACCACGCACATATTTACATCTGGAAAACGAACTTGCGCTTCGCTCTCTTCAACACTTTTTTCCGTCTCGGTTCAACTCTCCGTAAGGGCAAATTCTAGCCCAAGGTTCAGGACCCAGGTGGATTCAAACGGTGGCCGGTAAAAAATAATTTTGTGAAAGTAAGGAAGCAGTGGGCTAGGCATCTCGGGGGTATAAAACTTTATTACCCCGGTCTGCCTCACCGTCATGGTCCGTTCTACAAGTTGGCGGTTATACTTTTAACGATGTGCTAAAATGAACCTACCTCGAGGCCGTGGCCTTTTAATTTACAACCCTAACTCGCAAATGGCTCCCGCTTCACTACTATTTTGCCTTTTTAGAGTATCGTTGCAGTCTTGAACACTTTACGGAGAACGCGGCGCATTTGCGAAAATTAAAATTTGCATACAACGCACCGACGCTCATTACTGAGCCGGAAGAAATAACGCGGTGCACTGCAACTAAATGCCTGATTTTGACAGCCATTTTCACCTTCTTTGTACACTGCCACTTCTAAAATACTCGCGTTGCAGTGGATAGTGGAGAAATGCATAGCACTTGCGCCTAATTTTTATTACCGCTTTTCAAGCAGGATGCCCAAAGAGCATCCCAAGAGCACATCCCATTTTAGCAAAAGAGGGTGTTGTAAGAGAAGGGTCGAGTGATTATTGTTAAGAGAGAGGAGTGGCGGCAGCATGATGTTTTACCAAAAAGGAGGCACTATGGAGAAGCAATGAAAAGGAGATTTTGCCATTTAGAGATGACTAATCTTTCGAATAAACATAATTAAATGAAGTAGCAAGCAGTCCTTCAATAATCCACTGCTATCATGGCCCAAATTACAGTGGAAGTGATCCTCTATTTTGACACAAAGAGGGAACGAGTCGAACGCCGCAGATAAAAGGGTAATTAAAGTGAATCCAATCCCAAACAATGCAAACAGACTGTTCAATTCGAACACTGAGTTGAGGTTTCTACAAATGTTGAGGTCTACGGATGAATACAAATCGTATTGCAGGCGCACACAAAAAATTTGTTGAAATTGTTTTTGAATGCATAGCCGCTCTTGAAATTCAGCGCAACAAAGATAAAGTTATAGTTCACAGATCTACAAACAAATGATGTTACTTCATGGCAGCCCGTCCAAATGCAAAGCACGAAAATGTTGATAAGAAAGAAAATTACTCCACAATGTTGTGCCTACGCAATGAAATTCTATGGCCGCAGCAGTAATCGGCGCAGAGCGGATTTACGAAGGGATGGCTGCGACTTTCATCATGCCTTGTTGTAAGGTTTGGTGCTGTACTTTTATCCTGGCTTGGCGGCTACTGAACAAGCCTGTAGAATTCGTACTACGCGGATGCAGTTTCGTTCAGCGCTTAAAGAAAACAGAAGGTGATTTCATACAATTCAGAAACGAGTTTTTAAAATGACAAAACAAGAGCACTGTGCCATCAACGAAAATTATCGAATATAGATGAATATAAGTAAATCGTGATGGACCAGGTACAAAGCAAGGTCAAAGGATGTTCGAATAATTATAAACCAAATTGAATTTTAATAAAATAGGAGCTGGTGTTTTAAATAGGCCTCCTACTTTCGGTCCGGTCGTCTTGCCGGCTCATAAAGACACCTGCGTGTGGTTTCTCTTTCATAAAAAAGGTACGCCGACATTACTACTAATTGCTCTTTACAGTTAAACAGTCGTGCAGAAAAGAGGTGTGTTGCAGCTGCTTTTTACCGCATTGCTCCGCATTCTTCTTTAGTGCTCTAGCAATATGGTTGTCGTCCCGAAAACCTCGTCGATGTCCGGTGTCACGAAATTCCCATATTCTTCAACTGGTCATGGGGCCTTATGACATCATGACAGCCTGCTTATTGGCCCACTTTAGTTGGGCGACAGAGGTCGTGCGAACTTGTCACGCCATCGAAACGTGCCCACCATGGCAGGCGGCAGCCTGGCCAGCGGGTTCTGAGGAACCTTCCCACCGTGGCAGGTGGCAGTAAAATTAATGATTGGTCAAGAGAATTCACGGTGCTTTATCAGGTCTTTGCAGCCTGCTCATGGAGTTGTTAGCTACTAGGTTCTTAGTCAGCATCCTTGATAGAGAATCGAAATGAATGATTAAGAAAAAAACACGATATATGCAAATGTCACCACAGTCAAAGCATAGCGATTACCCGCTACATCAGCTAGGAGTCCGACTATGGCGGTTTATGGACCGGTCATTGCAAAGCAGCTGACGCAAGCACACACAGAAGCTGCAACAGGAGCTGCGTTAAATGTGAATCTAAGTCTATGTTATTCCGTTCTTATGGTGCCCTAAGCATCTGCATAGTTTATTCCTCGGATACCTGACTGGGTCGTTTGTCCTAATGCTTGCACTTCGCACGCAGGAGTCCGTGGCGACTTCCCCCCGCTGTCTTCCGGTGGTGCCGCGGCCGCGCCGGCCTTCCTACACGAGCCACCAGTGCAAGTCGTCTTCTCCAACTCGACCGGTGCACTGGTCTCGTGTTCGGCGTCAGGACAGCCGCGGCCTTCAATCAGCTGGACCAACGAGAGTGGCGCGCCCCTCGAGCGCCTTTCCGGGCTGCGTCACGTGAGGCCCGATGGGACGTTGGAGTTTTACCCCTTTCGAGGCGAGGACTATCGGCAAGACGTGCACGCCACTCGCTACCGCTGCCGCGCTTCCAATACCCTGGGGGCCGTCATCAGCCGCATTGTTCATATCAAAGCCGGTGAGTGGCTCAAGGAAGGCGTATGAACTTCCTCTTTTTTAAAGAAACTGCCGGTTTGCACGGAATGCTCGAGGTACTCGTACGTGTATTCACACAGGCCGCTTTATCTGACTACCTGCTGTATGCTATTGTTCTAGTGCATTAACTGTAAAACATTGAAATGATAAACAACCAAAACCATATTTTTCTTTATCTGCCGTTAAGAGTAATGAAAACTGCTTCAATGTGTTGTTTCTAATTATTTGTGTTTGCAAACACGTTCTAAGGCTTTCACGCCGAAATTTCAGGGTCTTATATTTTGTGCACACCCTAGAGCTAACTTGCAGAATAATAACCAGCACAGATAACTTTCTAACTGTACACCGCAAATTAAGAGAGAGAGAGACTCTTTAATGACGAACAGAGAATTTAGCTGGCGTTTAAAAATCGCTGGCATGCTACTCTGCGTAGGGAGGGGAATTTGGGAGATAAAGACAGAAGGAGAGCAGTGTGGAAGAGGTAAAAAAAAAACGAAGATAAAATGCGGCCATGAAATGGGTACTAAGGATGCAATAGCGAGTATTGATGTAACCTATGGAGTGATGGAGTGCATAGTCCGTCAAATGGGCTGACGAAGTTCACTGCATGAAGAATGCATGAAGGTAACGTGCAAGTGAATTTAAAGCTTATCGAGATGTCCAATGTCTTTTAAATATCCGAATAGAAAGTTCATTGCAAGTCTCTGTTGCCTAAGGAAGGCTAAGGCACCTAAAACTTTGTCAATTGTTAGGGGCACTGGGCAGAGCTTCTGCATGCAATGTTCATAGTACGCACGCTCGTTAGCATACGCAGCGCACTCAAGCAAGATATGTTCCACAGTTTCTATCGCGGCACAGTTGTCACAATGCGGACTGTTCATTTGTCTAAAACGGTATCGTAAGCCGTTTGTATATGCAGCATTCAGACGAAGTCGATGATAAAGTGTTTCCAGATGTCGAGGAATTCTGGGTGAGAGTCTTGATCGAAGATGTGGGTCGATTGAGTGAAGAAATCGGTACTGATGTGTCGGCAAACTCCAAAGCCGATACGTTTCTTCGGAAGCAAAACTTTTAGCCATTTGGGACGCATCAGATTTCGTGACAAAAGTTCGAATGTATCTCCGATGTTGAGAGCCATATGTGGAATACGCTGCATACTTACCTGCGTCGATGAGGGTTGGTCACTCATGCCGCCCAGGCAGGCTTGGAAGAAGAGGAAGAAGTCGCAGACGCCGAGAAAAAAAAACGACGTTGCAATGCCACGATAGAATGTGTGGGCTTCTCTGAAAGCTCCTGCAAGAAGAGGCAGGGATGGATTAGAAGGATCTAATCCGTTTTCAGCGGCGAGGGCAATCGTAGAGGGCAATCGCAAGTGCATTATTGTTTTCCTGGCGTTTTGCGGCTGTATCAGCTGTTCAGTTTTCATTTAGCTACTCTGCAATGGTGCGTGATTACCGTCAAACAACGGTATCAGCCTGTGAGTCAGTCTGCTTATCATTAAAAAGAAACATTCTAAAATGAAACTTTGACCGCAGAAAGAGCATTCAATGCAATAATTATAGCACCCTCTTATATTTTGAATGAGGCTTTCGCCAAAGGTTGTATTCACAGCCCATGGTTTTCCTTTTTGAGTCGATATCGTCTGAATTGTGGCGTTAATAATCGGGCAATGTGTAGTAAGCAAGAAAAAATGAGAGAGGACACTCAAGCTCCTCCTTTGGGGTCTGACGCGATAGAATAATTGATTAACTCTCATATATGCAAAAGGTCATTTTCTGCTTTACATTTATAGATCCCTTGTAGTCCTCGACTCGTCATACTCCTCCTGGCGAAGTGGTTAAGTGATGCGCCACTGCCCTGTGATAGCAGGTGCTGCTTGGGGTGGGCCTTGTGCAGCCCAAGTTGCACTTCCCGAAAGACCATCATTAATTTAACTGCCACCTGCCACTGTGGGCAAGGTCACGTGACCTAAGTAACCCACCTGCCTCCTTAGTTACTCTCTGGAGACCTCCTGCCAGAGCCATGCCCAAGAGTTTTCGCCCAGAACGCCTACGACGACAACGGCGACATCGGAATTTCTGGTGAACGGGGCGTTTAACACTATCGCGGTAAAATGTACTTAAGTCGCACTCACTTCCAAGCAATAGCAGTCCACTGATGGTTATAAGCTGTTCGACAATTACAATATTTTGAATTTTTTTTTTTTTTTGAAGAATGGTAACATTCAGGATCATGGAGGTCCGAAGTCTGCTGAAACTCTGATAGCTGCCATGTTTGAAGGATGTTTACAGTACAGGCTCAGGAATTGGCTAAAAGGGGCGCCCTAAACCGGGTTCACATCCGTCTCTAAGTCCCAAAAGATTTTCAAACGAGTGCTCTTTGAATGAAACGGGGCGTCTACGTCAGCACTGCATGATAACCAATGCTATCCTTCCCTGCCGACCGTCACAGGGGGATATGGCTAGGCAATTTTTATCGTTATGTCTCCAATAGCGTCAAGTGAACTGCCAAAGTCTCCGCTTAAATGGAAGTAACGGTAGGTGACATTTGCAAGCCTGGCAGGTCTAGGATGGATTTGAGTTCACAGACGTTTTTGAGTTCCTTTTTTTTTCTTTTGAACTCGTGGTCCATTCAGTGTTTCAAGTTGGACTGCCGAAGCGATAAAATTATTTTTTATGAATGCAGCCAAATGTTTGGCCTCGTAGGCCAGCTGACACCCACATCATACTTAATGAGCAACACGCTGTGGGGAAGAAGAGGGGATCTATTTTTACCACGCTTTAGGTTGTCGTGTTTCTGCCGCGACGGTGTTGAAGTGCTTTTTTATGCCTTGCTTGGGCTTTCCCATGATGTGGCAACCCCTCTAGATCTCTTCTTACTTTAATTACGCAGGGCATCTGGATAGAATGTCAAGGATGAAGCAAGCAAGTCGCTGTAGCGGCCCTAATATGAGCAATCCAACAATAATCTGTGAACATACATTTATCATTTATGCGTGCACCGGAGGTTGCGCCTTATTTCGCATCATTTTCAGCGAGCCCAAGTGTCAAACGTTCGAAGTTATCAGATTCGAATTCCACTTCAACTCTATAAAATCAGAATATGTACATGTATAAATAAGTGCTTTGTAACTAAACAAACAGACTAATTCAAACTTAAACCGATTAAAATTGCCAGCCTCGACGTGAGCGTGGGAATGAACTTGTGTTTACGTGCTTGATTAAAAAAAAAGAGTATGAGAATGAAAAACACAATGCGACCTAAATAAAACCGAGCATGTTTTCACTTCTCTCGCCTGAAAGAAAGGCTTATGACTGTAGTTACAGGAAAATTCTCTTCATTATAGCAACATCGAATTTCAATACAGGCGAAACTTTAAAGGCATGTGTACTGTGCACGGCAAACAGCTCCAGGTGGTCGAAATTTCCGGAGCCCTCCACTAACGCGTCCCTCATAGCCTGAGCTGCTTTGGGACGTTAAACCCCCATTAACCAATGAACCAATCAATATTCCTCAATTATCTTGGATACAAACGTCAGGAGGCTGGTCTAGAGTGCTCGAGCTGTGCTCTACGATCTCAAATTTTGACGAAGCGAGTTGTTTTTACTAACAAAAGCTGCACTCAGTCGCTGCGTTATCTTACGCGGACTGCAAAGGCGGAAGCTTCGGGCCTGTAATGGAGCATCTGTGCTAAGATTTCACTTTATTTGCAACGCAGCATACCACTCCAGCGCAATAGACGAGCCTGCCCACGCCTGCACTTCAACTCATGAAGTGTCAGATCCTTTTACTTCACGACCTACCTCGCGGAGTTTCGCCATAGCAAACCATGCACACGCCAAACTGATGCCTATCTGCCGTCAAGACATCTGGCACTACAGAGCGAGTATGCAAAAGCACGTGTGAGTCCGAATTTTGCCACCCGTCAAAATTTCGTTTCGTCTGCTTCCATTACAAGCGGCTAAGCACGGTTTGCACAGCATATTTTTCCTCGTCGGCGTACTGTTGTCGCTGCCGTGTGATTCCCTCTTGGAGTCACTTCTTTGTCTCTGGAGGCATTCTTCCGCCACGATACGCACAGAATCTGGGCTTTCAAAAAAGAAAGGTAGCAAAGGCAAGGCAACAAAATAAAGCGAAGACGCCAGCCAGCCTGATTGCAAAAGAAGCAAGAAAACTCCTCTAGTGCACCTCCGAAGTATACCGTGGCGAGATGGCCGAAGTCGACGTGTTAGCTACTGGAATCCTGAGGCTCCATCGCTGCCTCAGCCGAAAGATCGCTGAAAGCCTGGGGAAATGGCTATGTGAGGACTTACCAGTGTAAGAGTGTTTAAAAAACAGGAGCAGATATGCAGCACGCAGACGAGCAGACATGTGTAACTCTGAAAAAGTTGTCGCAGTACCAGCCGTTTCCGTGACACATAGGCCGAGACTTTTCCAAATTTCCAGAGTTTGTTCTGGCTGATGCAATTGACACACTTACATCTGAGTGCACTAAACTGAGGCGCGCCTTCTTTTCTTTGTTTTGTCTGTAATCCTTTTCTTAGCAAGTAAATTGCTATATAGCCGGTTTTGTTGATCGCTCTTCGAACTGGAAAAATGAGAGCACTCGCATTATTTTTTCAGTTTTTTTCTCAACATTGTCTGCTTATGTTAATCTACTCTACTATGAAGAAAAATAAAAATGTCGAGATGTATAAGTGTACTTGGTATTAAAATTTGCCACGTGGATTCACGTTGCGCCTTTTGTCGCTGGATCCCTCTCCTCCACTTTTTTTCTGACGGATACAAAAACTGCCCTTTCTCCCCTTAAGTTCACGTTGGCACATAGTGAGCCGTGAACCGCTTGCTGTTATGAGAGACCTAGTTTGGTGATGTACTACAGAGGTGCGTTGACAGCTCCATCGTGGTTAGCCGCCATCGACGGTGTCTATTATATTACTTGGAAACTTACCCATATTTTGCCAGAATTTTTCATTTCTCTGATCGTTCAAGCTAAGGCGTTTAGAGCTGAGCTGTATAGTGCTCTCTGACGCTTCGTTTCGTCAACCTGAAAATACTCGGCTAAGGAATTTTTAGGCAGCATATTAAAGATATTTCTAGCAGTCCGAAATAGCCACAACTGTTTCATCAAGTGTCTGCAAATATTGGTTTAAAACCTTTATCAGATTTACCGTGCAAAGCACCCCCCCCCCCCCCTCCCGCTTCCAACGTTTCCTCCTCTATTCTTTCCTCTATGGCAGTACTGCAATATGCGGCAATTGCCCAAATGAAACACCTCTCGGACGCCTAACCTTAGACCATGAGCAGGACTCAGCAACCGTTGGCGCTCGCATAATTGCGCCGTCCCTCTCGAAAGTTGCCGCCGACACCTCCCCCGACGCGCTTCCATATTTCATTCTGGGCGGAGTCTCCCAATTCGAACCATTCTCCGCTCTAATGCTCGTCGTCGTGTTTTCGACGCTACATATAGGCGTTCTTCGTTGCATTCTCCATCACTACTGTTGTCTGTACGCATAATCTGTCTTCTTCTGCACTGTTATCCAACGCTGTCGCCTGTCGTAACCACAGTCAGAAAGCATAATCTTTCTTCTACCTACTATTGCCTTTCATCCTCCCTTCCAACAGAGTCGCTCTGTTGTCTCTCCTGACACTGGCATTGCCTACGAAACAGCAGCTGCAGTTGGTATCGGATAACGGCGCTGGTGGCACTGCTGAAATGCATAAGCGCCTGCAACAAGCAGCGCAGCGTATGCTTCCTGCAACATTCTGGCATTGGCGAACTCGTTCGTGATGTTTGGTCAAAATCTAAAATCAACTGGCCTTCCTGAGATATTAGTTACCTCGATTTCAGACTATTTAACTAATCGTAAGCAATGCCGCCGCGGTGGCTCAGTGATTATGGTGCTCGGCTGCTGACCCAAAAGACGTGGGTTCGATCCCGGCTGCGGCGGCTAGAATTTCTTTGGAGGAGAAATTCTAGAGGCCCGTGTACTGTGCGATGTCAGTGCACGTTAAAGAACCCCAGGTGGTCGAAATTTCCGGAGCCCTCCACTACGGCGTCTCTCATAGCCTTAGTCGCTTTGGGACGTTAAAGCCCATAAAGCTAAACCTAATCGTAAGCAATATGTCTCTATCGATGGAGAGCAACCAGATGCTTCTGCGGTCACTTCTTCTCAGTGCCTCTGGCGAATGTACTTGGATCTTTATTCTTTCTGCTGTATACTAACGACATCGTTGACACAACTGTTCCTGGCGTAGTGATTCGTTTGTTTGCAGTTGATTATTTGCTGTACTGTGACATTACATGTTATAGTCACCAGATGGACCTCTAAGTATCTCTCTAACATCCTTGCATGGTGCCAGAAATAGAAAAGCCTAAAAAAAAAAATTCCTTCGCTTGACACGTGAAAAAAAAAATGTTTTATCACAGATATCAGCTTGGACAATCACCATTACATGAAGTCTTCAGCTTTAAGTACCAAGGTATAACATTAACTGAAAGTCTATCCTGAAATTCACAAGTTGAAAATACATGTATCTGCTCTTCCATTTTTCGTAAACTGTGTTTTTACGGAATACAGTTTGGAAAGCCCCGGTTTAGGTAAACTACTCGCGTTTAATTCACTAATCAGGCCTAAGCTCGAATATGCATGCATGGTGTTGGATCCTTATACTAGGACCAGTGTTAAAAACTTGTCAGAATGCAAAGAAAAGCCGTAACGCTTATTTATTCTAAATTTTTACCGTTTCATTCTCCGTCTGAGGTAATGAAATTTAACAGTATCCAACTCCTTGAGGCAAGAAGAAAAATATTTGCGAGAGTTTATTTCCAAGCTCATAGATAACGAATTGCCGCTTGATCCTGCACGCTACTTATCATCTTTAGCAACACGCATCATACGTCACCGTCACCCCTGTTCACTTACCCGGTAGTTTGATAAAACTGGCATTTATAGAGATTCCTTTTTCACACGCCTGGTTACGTCCCAGCAGCTCTTCTGTCTTATCTTTCACTCTATGTTAACTTGAGATAGCCTGTGCCGAAACTCTAAAGCGTTCATATTTCATCGCTCCAGCCAATTTTAGACAGGCATTTAACAGCTAGATAATCTCAGTGCCTGAGTGCTCAAGCTCTCCTCTTCAAACTACTAGGGGCTGCAGCGGTGGGAACCGAGCGAAGAAACTTGTCTAAAACAGCGAAAAGTACAGCCCGCTAAGTCAACCTAGTCACTGTTCAGTCACATTCAAATTTTTTGATTCAATATTGTGTCGTACTGAGAGGGCGCGATTGTAGAAGCGAAAAAATTTGCTTAATTTTGTCTGTTCTCGTGCAGGATTACGAATAATAGTTAATACCTAAAAGAAGAGAGTTCGCAACGACCAACCATTGACCGGGACCCACGCTTTTTTGTTGCATTGAAAACATTAGTAAACACGCCAGCGCACTTCATACTTTTCCGCATTTTCTCTCGTCTGCAACCTTTCCTATCTTTACGTAGGCAGAAATACGGCCTCACGGAATGAGCAAATAGTACGTGATTATCAAAACGTGACCAATTTCCCGAAACTTCTGCCTGCAGCGAAGTCAAATACAAACGCACCTTGAATGCAATACCCTACAGGCATAGATATTTACCATGAGTCGTCTTTGCACGACGTGCAAAAAACAGCGAGCCCTCACGGCCCAAGTCAGACACTCTGTTCCACTGTAATTATATGCGCATACATAACTCCAACCTATGCTAATATTCTAGCTCACATGCATTTCTCTAACTGCAATGTTCTATTCCACAAGAGAAAGGCCTCTCTGGGTACTTCCCTCCTGTTTGCTATACCTTCGACATAAATTTCTAGTCCCCGGATCCTTCTTCACAAAAACATATCTCCCTTCTTTTCTCAGTACTAAAAATTCATCAGACAGTCCAGTCTAATGCATCACGACTGCAGAGGTCTCATTCTCTTACCCTTGTCCGCTACTCTCATCTCCTCCGTGCTGCCGACATGATGAATTCTCAATCAGGCCATGCATATGCAGGCGCAAGCCATCCCTCGCGGCACGATGCTTCTCCTCCGTCCCAGAGAAAGACATTATGCCACGTGTGTCCTGGGGGCCCCGTCGATTGAAATCTCCACGTGAGCCGCAACGACGGTTCCGGCTATAGCGCGGAAAGTAGAGGCATAGCACGGGACGGTTATTACACCGACGGTAACGAAAACAGTGACGGTGCGAGGTATGCGACCGACGTGATTTATGCATGAGCCTATCGCTCGCAGCTCGCTGGTGCAACGATTGCGCCCGGAACGGACCCACAGCGCAGCCCGCCGCATCACCTCTCCCGCCGCCTGTCCCTCTCTTGCGCAGGCCGGTGGGAGTGGCCTTGTGAGTGCATTTTACGCGCCGGTGAGTTTTGATAGAAAAACGTGTCCAGAGATGAACGAAAGCTTGGCAAGTGTCGGATAGGCTTTGCTTCAGCATTATGCACCACAAAATAAGAGGCAAAATATCGTCAATGCAAGTCTGTGCTTGTTGAATTACTTTGAATTTGTAGTTATGGCAACCGAAACCACAAACAAACGGCTTCAACGGTATGCTAGAGAGAAGGATATGCAGATAAGCGAATAAGTAAGAGGCATCCGGGATGCGCCCTGTGACGTCACATGGTCCAGTGGCGTGACCTATGGAGGGCTTGCTTTGGAGTTTCTGATACCAGATACCACAGGAAGGAGGGTTAGAAGTGTAGCTATCGCTCACAGCCCTTCGTCTATGAAGAGGGTGAGGTTCCGATAGATGTCTTTTTGTTGTTTCCGGTGCTTATTATGTACTCATTCCTTGCTTTTATTTATGTGTCTCCTCGTA
This sequence comes from Amblyomma mixtum, assembly GCF_055824585.1. Lineage (NCBI taxonomy): Eukaryota > Metazoa > Arthropoda > Arachnida > Ixodida > Ixodidae > Amblyomma > Amblyomma mixtum. The sequence goes on along the minus strand of NC_143012.1, from coordinate 228,888,451 downwards.
GTGTTAAAAAATATCAATTTTGGTTTTCTCTTTCCAAATTTTCGCATAGTTCGTTGCGTACTCTTGGCCGCACGTTTGTTCCAGTTGGGAAAGGAAAATTCTCTTATATTCACAAAATACCCGTGCTCTTAGCCCTGTACGTGTGATCAAAACGGCTAGGAAAAACCGCACCAACAGTTATGAACTTAGATTTGTTTCTGCCTTTTTCAGCTGTAGCTAAACAAAAACAAGATTATCTTCGCTGTCATTAGCAATCTAACTTGTAGTGCTACCAGTACTTCGTACCATTTGCTTAAATATTTATGTACGCAATGCGAAATTCGTTTCTGGATGGTATTGCTTTCTGGCCGCGGATCCTACCGATCAGTTGTTGTCGAATGAATCCTGATATTAGTTAACCTCCTCCAGCTAACACCAAACGTAAATGCCACCATTCGCAACGAACGCGCACACAGAGTTCCGCTCACTCACCTGTGCATAGCGGAACAGCAGTGGAGTCTATGCGAAATAAAAAGAAAGATAGTCCTCAAGGTCATGCAGCCAGTGTTTTTCTCATTCATTGACTGGAGTGAGTTCTTATGGCATTAGACGAGGTGTCCACCGAATGGCGGGGCAACACTGTTAGGATCGGTAGACCACGTAAGCAGTCCCAGAGACATTGTGGAACCTATACTTATTTCTAAAGAAAAATCAGCCGGAGGAAACATTTCCACGTAAGTTTCAGCTCCTTCGGAAACTGAACTCTAAAGTGCTATTATAATAACCAACCATTGCGAGAAAATTGTTCGGAAGAAAATTACTAAAGTTTATTTTTGTTTATGCAAACCTTTAGATTTACCCAACCAACCTCTTCGCGAAAAAGAGAAACTGTTGAATCATCTAGCATACGTGATCGGATACTACCGTTACACACGGAAAAACCTATCATCACTTTCGTATTTGCAGGGACTCTGTGATCACTTCATCATTCGCGCCACGTTTTTAAGACATGCACCCATACACAAAAAGGCTGCCGCCATGGCTCAGTGGTTATGGCGCTGGCTGCTAACCGGAAAGACGTCGGTTCGATCCCGGCCGCGGCGGTCGAATTCAGATGGAGGCGTAATTCTAGAGGCCCGTGTACTGTGCGATCTCAGTGCATGTTAAAGAACCCCGGGTAGTCGAAATTTCCGGAGCCCTTCACTAGGGCGTCTCTCATGGCCTGAGTCGCTTTGCGGCGTAAATCCCAGTAAGCTAAAAAAAGAAACACGAAAAGTAACCAAACCAATCACACCTTATGCGAAAGGCAGTTACACGAAGCTTGACAGAGAACATGACGCTTTCTGTGGTTCGTTTCTGACCCACATTGAACAACTCACTCCCGAGTCTATCTGAATATTTTCAAAAAGAAAAAGCACGATCTCACTGATAGTAATGTTTCCACAATTGCCGCAGACTTGTGCATTGCATCACCTTGCTTCAGTTACAGACGAAACCGCCATAATCACAAGAAGAAAAGGCTATCTCGAACCGCCGCATGATCTAATATTTTTAATAAATGGTGGAAATAATAGGAAGCGGAAAAATCTTATTACTTCCAAGCTTCCGAAACCTAAGAACTAATTGCTCTTATCTGCAATGCCCGATATTCTACGCAAAACCTACCGTCCATTTTGGAAGTGCGTCACTCCTAACTCGGACGATAGGCTTATAAATGGCGAGAATTTTAACAATCCACTCGCGGATCATGACGTTGCGCAAATTCTAAACTTAACCTTTGGCTCTCTTCGCACTCGCGAACTGGATGAAGATCTGCCTGAAATCCTGTCTTTTGATTTCCCAACTACTCCTGATATAACGCTTCAAGTTAATGAATTGGTCTCAGTGATACACTCTTTGGCACTAACGCCTTCAGCTGGTATCACTGGTATTTGAAAAAAAAAATACTAAAAACTGAACATCGTAATAGTAGCATCATGTTGTGTCTTACTTCGCTTGCAGCGGTACACCTTTGCTCGGACGTACATTTCAGGGAGCAACCAAGAGTTTTAGGTGCCCTCTCAACGGCTCCCGATCAGTAAACAAAAGACAACAGCTCTCGAACAAACGACAAAGTCATTGTAATAAACGCTGGCCCAGAGCCACAAAGGTGGACCGTCGAAGCGGACACCGGGGGCACATCCTTAAGAAATTAAATCCATCTGCGACACTGGAAGAAAGCACTGCTCCACAGTATTCACCGGAAGACTACAGAGAGATAGTTAGACCTCATAAGATTTGGCGTTGCTCTTATGGAAATACATATAACATTAAAACATATGGATGTTTACTGACGTTCTCGGTTTTTTTTTTTTCGGTTCATCTTTCGTCAAGCACCCACATCAAAGAAATCACTAGACCTTTGACCATTTATTCGGCACATACTGGAATACGCATGCTTTGTTTGGGAATTTAAAAAATTACCGACGATTACGTTACTTCCTAATGCGAAATTTGAGCGCAGCAAATAAGCTGTTTCACCTTTTCGATAGTGAGTCAACCCCAGCTGCGGAGTTGGTTTCAGGGACAACGCCGCCGATGCCGACACAAACAATATGATACCCTCGCTTCCGCAGCGCTAAGAACCAGGTCTAGCCGTGGGAAGGTGGTCACGTATTCGTCGACGTGCCGGGGCCTACGTGAAATAACCGGCGCGTCGGCAACTGAAGAGCACCCTATCCGCCACACAAGAACAGGAGGGGGACCCTTTCCTCCTCTTTCTGCATGGCGGCGACGGTGTTCTATGCAGTCACGTTATCTTGACTCTCTAGCGGCGTCAGCGGCATCCAGCGGTATCAGTCGGTCGCTGCTAGTGCTGGGGGGATGAAAGGGGGGCGGAGCTGGTTACGAGGCCGACGACAACGCCGACGACGACGCGAAACCCAGGAACGGACGCCAAAGAGCTGCGCTCTAAAAAGGAACCTTCTTCATCCAATAAAAGCAGTACAAAACCGCTCGGCAAGGCTCACTTTCACATCCTCTTCCTAGTTGCAGGTATCCCACACATAAGGAACTTAATAAACAGTCATAATACTACAGGAATGTGTCTGAATATTAGGCACTGTTTTAGTACGTTACCAGGGTTGGGGGGGGGGGGGGGGGGCTGGCTACGGCTACTCTAGTCCGACAAACTACAGAAAATTGTTGACCCTTCAATTACCCGGATATCTTCTCAGCAGCCATCAATTTTTGTTTTCTCTGAAAATGACTGGAATAACCTGTCGAACTGCGTTGGGTGACCGATCATCCTTCAGATCATTGATTGAAACAATTTTCTGTCCAGAAACCCGCCCTCAGTAATAATGCTCATATAATGATGCTCTAATAATCTAATAATGCCCATCTAATTGAAGCAAGATTTTTTTAAACATACGCAAAGCATTTCATATGTAATCAACGTTTTGACCAGATATGTAAATGTGTTGGAAATGTCTGGTTTCAATGATTTAATAAATAACAATGGCAAAACGAAGTACTCCGTGCAATGCTATTGAATCGCATTCTTGGAAGGTAGACAAGCATACACCGGCTGAGCTAAGTCAGTGTTGCTGTTCCTTTGCTTATCTTAATTTATGCTCTCCGCACCGCTCTCATTCCGTCTCTATTTCCGAAATTCTCTTCCACAAAATTAAATAACAGTACAAGTGTCGTGCTTCGTCAAACATTGTTTTTTTTTTACATGATCTACGTCCAGACAACCCAATTTTTTTACGAAGCATTTTTCTTTGTAACCTTTCGTTCATCTTCCCAAAATCGTACTAGCATCTAAAAGTATCAGCTAGTGCATTTAAGCTTATGTTCAAATACATTAAAAAACCGAAGTAAGTTGGCTTTGTTAACATGAAGGCGTTCTCAAAAACCAATTTTCTGCCTGAAATATATTTGGGTAGTGTGTAGTACAGCCCACCAAGAGCCCTGGAATAACTTATGCATTTATTTAATAAATTTCGTAAGTTTAACTTTAAATTGTGGAGAATTAGAGAACGTTTCTACGTGGCGCTTGTACGGCTAGTTACTTTAGCAAAAGCGCACACAAGAGGCTCAACGGGATCTCGCGGCATTGTTGAGAGCCAGAAATAATTATAATAGTTTTATTGCATGCTGCAAAATTTTCGCTCTGCTTTACTTTTTTTTACGATGGACTGACCGTACAATAGTCAAAACATTGATTGTCACTTCAGGTGAAGCAGACATGAATTAACCTGTGGAGCGCAAGATTAAGTGCCACTGCGTCGATTTTTTCGGTGTCCTTCAAGACAGCAACCTAAACAGTGTAAATAAAGTAGTACTTGAAGGACAGGAATAGGGACTGCCCAAAGTTTGATTGGATTCTAGCCAGTGCTCTCTTTCCAGCGAGAAAGAACAGTCTATTGCACAAAATTCGTTAATGATGCAAGCACTTCTTGGCGTTACCTGCAATCACGGACAAAAACTTGATTTCAGCCGCTCGGAATCGAATCAGGTCCCATGTATATTCGATAGGGACGAACAGATGTAGCTACAGCGGTGGCACTTAAACACAAAAGGCTGCTCATAAGGTAGGAAATACAAAGAGGTTACGCCACCAAGCTGCATTGAAATGCTGGCTGTTGAACTAACTATAGATAGAACAGTTCCGGTTTTGGTCTGGCTAAAGAGTTCCGGTATGGAAAGACTACTAGAGACTGTGTAGGTGCGCAGGGGTCAGTTCTGTGTGAGTTAATTGCAAGAAGCAAGACATCGTGTTGGGCTAGTCGGTTCACTGTGATTGCCAAAAAAACGAAGAGAAGACGATGGTACAAGAAGAGGCACAAAGACGCACATTCAACATTCAAAGCGCAGAACTTCGAACTGCCTATTTTCTGAAAACAGGGCGCTTAAAATTGCAAGACTCAGTAATGCACTTTTTTCGAAGGGTGTCACATTTTGCACCATGAATTGCCTCATTTTTCCCGGGGTGTTTGTGAAAACAGGCGACATTTTTCACTTTCCAACATCATGAAATGCTACTGTTTTGCTTATTAGCTGCACATTTCATGTTTATTCGGCTCTATGCCAGGACGGCAGCAAATAATGATGTATGTTTGTGGACACATACTAGCAGACATACCAGCTCAGCGCATGAAGCACGGTTAGCTGTGCGCTTTGTGATTAAGTAGAGCAACGGTGGCTTAAAAAAGCGTTTTCGAGCAGCGCTGGTGGTGGCAGCGAGACCGGACCACTTCCTTTTGCTGCGAATTGGACCTAGTACTAGCAGAAATGTTGTTGCGTGCTCGACTCACCGGTTGGGAGCTGGGATTTATTTATTTTTATATTTGCAGGATACTGCCGGCTTCAGTTTCAGGCTTTCGGCAGGAGTGGGCATATCAATAATACGTCACGGAGAAGCACATCACAAAAAAGTATCACAAGAATTCAAGTGATAGACGAAATCAAGCAGTAATAGTAGTAACGAAAAGTAAAGCGCGACAAAAACAACAAGGCGCGTACACAGCATCACGATACAGCCATGCATGCTCAATCACTTTAGCAAGAAACGAAACATACAGACAATGAAAACAATCATGCATATCAAGCACTCAAGGGATTGCGTATAACGACACGATGATAATGCTATTTTGTCTCAATACTGTTAAGCATGCCGCAGAATGACTGGACCGTCGGGCATTCCACTGTATTCGAGGTGAGCGCATTACACTCCCTTACTGTCCGTGGAAAAACGAGTTTTTAAACACGTTAGTCCTGAAAGAAAATTCTTTTAATTTTTTCGAATGATTAGATCGTGTTGGGCGCTTAGAAACTAGATTAATGTGCACATCCTTAACTATTCCCCGCATATCATGATATAGTAGGTACATATATTTCAGTCTGTCCCTATACGGTCTCAACTGTAATGGCTCTAAGTTTGCGTTGTTTAGAAGAACTGTCGGAGATACTTTCCAGCTATAGGAGTTGAATACAAATCTAACCAATTTTCTTTGAATGCTTCCTAACTGTGTTATGTTTTTCTGGGTATGCGAGTCCCATACTATTGAGGCGTACTCAAGAATTGGTATAATGTATGTTTTGTACGCAAAAAGACGGATTTCTTGTGTTGACTGTCGAAGCGACCTCGACAAGTACCAAGCTTGCGCATTGGCTTATTCGAAATATATGACATACGTTCGTTCCATCTGAGGTCACATGTAATTACGAGACCCAAGTATTTGCAGCTGCTGACCGTAGACGAAATGCTACCACCGATGCTGTAAGAAAATTTTATAAGGTTTCGTCGGCGGCGCACCATGCTCCGGCGTCATGCTCCGCAGCACTGGATCTGCGACCGACCATGGCTCCACTATCGGCTGCTCTTCTTTGCTTATAGGTGATGTCATACCAGTTGAGCTCTGGCTCTTGGCGGACTACGCAAGACACCACGCGAAGACGGCCTCCATTAAACAGCTTTCGCTGCAAAAGGAAGCAACTTTATGAAACTTTTTTGCAAGCGGTCGAAACGAAACTTGAACACGCATAAAAGAACCCGCAACAATTCGCCGCAGAAAAAGGGAAATGCTGGTGTCCGTGCATGATTTCGAAGAGCTCGTAGCAACATGGAATCAGGCAGGAATTACTGCTCTTCTTTTCGTGCCTCTGAGTTTTTCCGAGCGGCCCCTTCGCATCCATAGTCTTAGCTTTATTGCCTCTACGCATTACCCTACCGCCCGCGCCGGGCGTCGGTGCAGCCGAGCTCTTTTACGGGCATGAATGCCTGACGATGCTCCGGTGGGACTCTCGGGGGATTTCTTCGTCGGATCCAAGAAATCCCTGCGGCTGCAGGCGCTCTCCTGTCTTAGGACGATCAGGGTATGAAGACTTGAGAGAAACAAGGAGGAAAAAAAAAGTAAATAGGAAATAAAGTTCTGAAAAAAAAAAACGCGGAACGCCCTCTTCAGTGCGTGGAAGTAGTTGAGTTATGCACCGAACTAAGCTCTCGCTATGAACAAGTATTCAAAAACACGGCGCGTTTTACAGCAAATCATTTGCTGTTTCCTCTATGTCTTGGGAAACGATTTGAGCTGTCGCATTTTTTTTTTCTGTCTTGCAGTTTTATTGCACCGAGATCGTTTGTGCAATGTGATGTCTCTTCTCTTTTCACTTTCCGTGTGTCTCGATAGCCTCGTGCTTTTAGTGTCGTTTTCAAAACGGAAAGGGATACGTCAAAAAAGAAATGCTCCTTTATCGGCTCGAAACGAGCAAACGTGAAACAAAGGAAGAAGTAGAATTGTTTATTGCTTGACGTGGCACATTTTCTAAGTGGGCTATGAAGAGCCTTGTGCGAAGGTATCGCGGATAGTGACGAATGGTTTTAACAGCAAAATGGCAAATAACGATGAAAGAAAGAAAAGATGAAAGGGAGAACGAAAGCGATGTGCGATTGGGAAACAGAACAAGAGCTTGGGAGTCTTTTGGAGACGATTTTAGAAAGGTTCCGGGGGCTTGCTTTCGAAACGCCCCGACCCAACATCCGTTTGGCGTTCCTGAAGCGCTCGCATCATTTTGCGGGAGGTGCATTTCCGTTTCCGGTCGTTTCCGGCATTGCTTGTCCTGCAGGCTTCCTTTCCTTCAGCGTCCGTTTGGCTGTTCTTATCGATATCTGTTGTTTATTTTTCTTCATTTTTTTCTTTTTCGCCGTCCTTTGCTCGGGCACCGCAAGCAGGAGAGGAAAGGTAGAAGTTGCGCGATGTATCGAACAAACAGGGCTGCATTCTCTGGGTCGCGTGTATTTATTTTCTCCGAATAATCGGCCCAGCTCAATTCAAGTAGAGCAGAGTGAGAGTTAGGTCTTTGTTTACATTTGCGTATCCTTCCTTCCTTCCTTCCTTCCTTCCTTCCTTCCTTCCTTCCTTCCTTCCTTCCTTCCTTCCTTCCTTCCTTCCTTCCTTCCTTCCTTCCTTCCTTCCTTCCTTCCTTCCTTCCTTCCTTCCTTCCTTCCTTCCTTCCTTCCTTCCTTCCTTCCTTCCTTCCTTCCTTCCTTCCTTCCTTCCTTCCTTCCTTCCTTCCTTCCTTCCTTCCTTCCTTCCTTCCCTCCTTCCTTCCTTCCTTCCTTCCTTCCTTATTTCCTTCCTTCCTTCCTTTCCTTCCTTCCTTCCTTCCTTCCTTCGTTCCTTCCTTCGTTCATTCCTTCCTTCCTTTCCTTCCTTCCTTCTTTCCTTCCTTCCTTCCTTCCTTCCTTTTCGCATGGGCCCTGTTTTCTTACGAAGAATAGACCCCGAGAAATCAGCGTATAGTATGTAACCAATAACA